>NC_086157.1:34994661-35127161 GCF_035149785.1 Candoia aspera | reverse complement strand
TGTGTGTGTGTGTACATATGAAAATAATTGATTTTAACAAAATACAAGGTCAGTCCCACATTAGAAGTGGCAGTACAAGAATAACCTGAAAATGGAATCTTTATTTCCATTCCATTTGATGAAAGTGTAAAATTTGATTCAATCACATCTTCACCCTTCCAGCCATTTCCATTCTGTTGCTCTCAAAATCTGTTGAAATTCCCAGTCCCCATAATGTCTAGCCATTAATGCATACCCATTGAGAGTTGAAAACCAAGAAATCAGGATGGGAAAGATGTTGGGGATAGCTGCACTATAGATAGCCACATATGACTATATCTGTGGCTATATATTCCCCAGAAATAAATTAGCCAAAAAGTGATTTATTTAAGTGTCCCTGTTTTGAAAATATAAGTTCATACCTGGTATATGTAACCACTGGACTATATATTCCCCCATCATTCTGAATTTGGATGAAACAAGAAAGGAAGATTAACAATGCCACCATCTTAAAAGCTACTCAACAGTAAGCCAGATTGGGACCAATAATAAGAAGAGAGTTTAAACTAGATTAATCTTTCTCTGAGTCAGATTTCTCAGTTTTGCTGTCTGCTTTATCATTTTATTACATCCTATAGGATGTTATGTGATATCATCTCAACCTAAGCCATATTTTAACTATCTTGGATCATTTTACACTGTTCTCAGGAGGAAGTTGGCTAGAGATTTTTATCAACCAGTTCTACTAGTAGATTGACATTTGTATTGGCTGGTTTGAACAAATGGGGTTTCTCTGTCAGAAATATATTTTTATTCCAATAGAAGAGAATATATGTATATTCAGGGTTGAACTGTGGAGTCATTTGTGCTCTCTGAGCTTGGCTGCTTGCAGACATTTCATTAGCCATCAATAGACACATAGCCATCAATAGACAGATAGAAATAAACCACATTTACACACCATTCCAAAGAGACAATAAAAAAGCTAAAAAGGAAACAAAAAGACCAAAAGACATCTTCTCAAGCAGCCAACACCCAGATAAGGAGGGATTAACACCAGACAAACAATCAAGGAGAAAACGATACCCCAATAAAGGAACCACCAATGAGAAAACCATACCAACACTGGCAGGGCAAGCTACTGTATATAAACAGAGAGAAAGCCCCACACTCACTCACACTGATGATGTTCCTTAGTTGGGTAATGAAATGTCTGCAAGCAACAACCAAGCTCAGAGGGCACCAAGGACTCTATATATTTTTATGGATTACTGATTTCTATACCATTTTTCATTATCAGTTTGTAAAATGATTATAGGATTGGAGAAATGGAATTAAAATTATTCAACATAATTATAGAATAAAGCACATGATCGGAAAAGAAAAGCCCAATAGAAACAGTTCAAGTAGTTAAAAGCAGTGTAGAAACCAGACTCAGCAGTTTAAAAAGTTTAAAGGTTGGACAAAAGATGCCCAATTGGGTACAAAATTGCCAAAGGGTAAGTACTAGGAGAATTGGGCATCATAACTAAATAATCCTCTTCCTAGTTGTTAAGTTGCTCCCTCAGAGACACTTAACAGATGACCTAAGAGAATGGGCAAAATAATATAACTCCGCTCATTCTGTTAAGAACCACTTATTTAATCAGGCAAAAAACGTGGAACAAAATTACGGTGTGTTGCATTCAAATCACTGATAGGAATTCAGAGCTCCTCTGATCAATAGCACCATAGTCAGCCACACTCCCACCTATGTTGCTTTGGTGAGATCTTTGTTGAAAAAATGTGAGGAAGGAAGGAAGGAAGGAAGGAAGGAATGAATGAATGAATGAATGAATGAATAAATAAATGTCAGTTTAAAGTGTAACCCATGGGTATTTAAAATAATGTAGTGTAACATAATGAAGTAGTTTAGTGTAGAGATATGGTGAGGTACAGAGGTTAATGCAGATAGATTCTGGTCTATCTTTAGCCATGGGAACTCACTATATATCTTTGAGCAGTAGGATTCTCCCAGTCCAATCTATTTTACAAGGTTGCTATTGCTTGGAGAAAAATGAACAAATTAGTCCTACTAAAAATGAGTGCACTATCTTGAGCTACGGTAAGAAAAGTAGAATATAAATCTAACACATAGACATACATATATTTCTATGTACTGTCTGATTTTCAGAGGAAGGAAGGTAAATTGGTGGGAGTTAAAGGGAAATAAAAATGCATTATTTATAAATATACATTTTCTTTCAATCATTAGCAAAAGGGAAAAGGAAAGTGTATATATTATGTATATATTATGTATATATTATTATGTATATATTAAAAAAAGCCCTATGTGCAGTGAAGCAATATTCAATAAACAATAAACAATATATAGGTTTTAGAATAAAAAATATCTCTTGCAATTTTTTCCAGGACTTTTGATTTATATAGTTGCATATAAATAATTTCTACTTTTCAGCTTAAAAAAAAAAGTGTATCCAGAGGTGGACAAGCGTTTTAGATGCTTGAGCCTACTAAAACAATTCTCACTCATAACAAATGTATATTCAGATTTTATCTAAATGTGTTAATTGCTTTAGATTAATTGAAGAGAAGAATCTGCATTATTCTGAAAACACACACATACTGTACATAAAAATCAGAATGAATTATTCCATACAATGCCTCAGCAATATTCTTTGTAAATATAATTAAGAAAATTAAGAAAATTAATTAAAATTAATTTTCACTCAACAAGTGAAAAACAAACCAAAGTCCATTAATTCAGAAGTACACTACAGTAGTCATGGCAACTTGAGGTAAGGTGAGAAAATTCAATTTTTCCAATGTTTGAGTTGCAGAATAGAAACTTTTAGCTAGATCCATCCATCCATCCGTCCATCCGATTTATATAGCACCTACTTGGCAAGCAACTCTAAGTGGCAAACAATAGCAATAAACAGCAATAAATCCATGTAAAATGATATAGTAAAGAAATAATAAAAACAAAACATGAAAACTTAAAAACAAAGTACTGGGAAAAAACTTATCCATCAAGATCATACTACTCCCTGATCCTGTCCCTGGAGAAAAAACTAGGTCTTTAATGCCTTTCAAAAGGCAGGCAGGGTCAGGCCAATGAAATCTCAGAGGAACTGCTGTTCCAAAGGTCAAGGAAGGCATATCTCCTGGGTCCAACAAAATGACATTGCCAAAATGATGGGACCTGAAGCATGCCCAGTCACATTTGTATGGAGAATGCAAATACTTCTTTGTGTATTCTTGTTGAATCCATTCTGTGCTATTTAATGCTCATTTTTTCTTTTTGCCTTTCTTAAGAAACATAACCATCAGACTGTACACAAGCTGTGAGCCATCTACAAAACCCACTTTCCAGAGGACCTTCATTAATTATACTTATGAACATTTGATGGAAGAAAATAGGCACAACTGGTTCATGTTTTGTGAAAAAAGTTTTTAAAGGACCATGAGCCTCTCAAATGCATGTTTATGGAACTAGGGACACACTGCTATCAAAAATCACTTGATGTAATGATTGCCTGAACCCAAATAAAATGCTCAGACTCAAAATTAAAGTTTAAGTTCTGATTTTATTTCGAATAGAGTGCAAACAGAAAGAAAGCTGAGAATGAGAAAAGCGCGCCTAAAGTCAAACTAAATAGCCCCGTTACAAACAGCATCCCACCCCCCGTTCAATCATCACAACCCCACATTCCCAGGTGCTCCTAATGAGCTCTGCTGATCAACGGGCAAAAAGACCTTGACATTAAAAAGATAACCCAAACACATTCCTGCTTGGCACAGTGAGATACAGCTTTCGGTACAAGGTTTATCAGCAGCACTCTCCCAGCCAGGAACGCGCGTCAACACTCTGGCATGCGAACCATTACGATGTACAAACACATTGAAACGATGAACATGACACTTGAATTACTTCAAGTTAAACTTTATTTCCAGCTTGATAAAACATATATTCACATCTTAGGGTAACAAATATATTAATTTTGATTGTTAACCAGTACCTTGGTCACTACCTGCCTCAGCAGTGATAAGTTGCTAAAATGTTCATGGTTTCAAAATTCGGTATAAACAGTAAAGTAAAATCTCAAGTAAGGTCCAGTCCTGGTTTCTGAGAACCATATGATGTTTCTTTTGTGTGTCTCTATCCTACATCATACCAGTAATGCTACAACAATCAGGCTATATAGGAGAACAAATAGTATAGTTACTTCCTATCACAATGTGTTTTTTTTTAATCCTTTCAATCATGTCCAGTTCTAAGAGACTGCCTGGACAAGTCCCAGCAGTTTTCTTGGCAAGTTTTTGCAGAAGTGATTTGCCACTGCCTTCTTTCTAGAGCTGAGAGAAAGTGACTGGCCCAAGGTCACCCAGCTGGTTTTGTGCCTAAGGCAGGACTAGAACTCACGGTCTCCTGGTTTCTAGCCTAGTGCCTTAACCACTACACCAGACTGGCTCTCATATCCCAATGTTACTTTTACCTAAGAAGAACATAACAACTTCTTGTGATATTGTGTAGTTAACCAATGTGACACATGAGTGATAATTTTTGACTCCCTTTTTAAATCTGAGATGGACAATTTTCTAAAGTCTTTGATGTAACCTTTACAGTGTCCCTATATTGCTTCCCATTTGTTTCTCTCTTTCTTGTGTACTATTCTGCAGCTGCTTCTTGCCAATTCCTTGAAGGCTGTTTCTATTGTTGTGACTTCAGAATGACTTCTGTCACTGTGGCTTCTGTACTTAGCAGCACAGGATTTGCTGTGTGTTGCAGGAAGAAGGCCTTTCAGAAAATCAGAATGAAATGTACATTGGGAACTCAGTCTAGGGATTAGGGTTAGAGTTGTATCAAGCTTGCTTAGAGAAGATATTTTATGTGTACATGTCTATATGCTTCTAGATGGAAATGCACATATCTGTGAACACCAACATACCAGGACATGGAGTCCTCAGGGCCAAAAGATTGTCCACCCTGACCTTAATCAGCTTTAAATGAGGCTTACTTATAAGGAAATATGTTAGACTGTAATGTTTGTCTGATTATTTTTTGCAATTTAACACAATCGAGATTATCAGATAATTCTAGATTACCACAGCCCAGGATTTGTGGAGCCCATATATATTAATTATCACATTGCATTAACATTCTGATGTATCTATTTTTTATAATTTTGTGATAAAAATTGACATTTTAAATATCTAAATGACAGTGTCTAGAATGGTTCAAGTTTGAAGTAAAAGAAAAAAAAAGTTAACTAGATACCATTGCACATCTTTTATCTTTAACTATTTTAATATGAATTAATTATGTTCTTGATCACTACTTTCACAACTGTGGCATGAAGATTTAATTCATGTACATTCTTCAGCCTCCAGAAACTACAGTAGTCCTTGTCCATTTTATTTATTTTATTGCAAATTAGATTAATTAGCAATACATAGACACTGCATGATCTAAGGTTCAGTTCATGGGAAGGATTAGCACCTAATTCTTTTATATCTGTTGGAACTTGCCTCACTAGTTTCATTAAAAAGAAAAGAATATGACCTACATTTGTACATGTCCTGTCTTAGTTTTCAGTTAGAGACACACTATGCAGACTTAATACTGGAACTTCCTCATACTTCCTTGGTTTGTTTTCCCAAGTAAATTTATAAGATTCCTCAGGTCCGTCAGACCCTGATGGGCTAATTTCTGTAATGTATTGCATGTGATAGTAAATCATTTATTTTTTCTTTTTATATATAAAACATAGTGGTAATTTTAGATACTCATGTTTACATTATATACTTAATATATTCTTATTACATTCTTAATGTCTATATTCTTATATAGTATAGGCTGTATCTTAGATGCACTTATAGAGTTTAGTTAGATAGTCAATAAATGTATCGTAATTTTATTTTAGTTTTTATCCTTCTATTTTATCCTATGTTGCTATCATTTTAAGAAAGACTATGTATACTTTACAGAACACTATCTTTGTACTGGTCTAAGACCGTAATAAATTAAAGTAAGTAAGTAAGTTTCCTCAGCTAAACATGGACAGTTTATCATTACCTGGAACATCTCTTACCATAACAAAAACTGTAAAATATTAAAAGAGAATGCTATGATGAAATCCACAACTAAATGGTCATGCGAATGAAGTAAAGCAGCTAAAATATAAGGCATATCAATGCAATGCAGGCAAAAAACAAGTAAACTTGTGTGGTGGGGCTCAAGAAGTGTGGGCTTTTTCAACCGCCCCACAGCTTGAATAGGAATAGAATCAATCTATCCTGGCCCTTTGCAAGTATTATAAAATGCATGTGTAAGTTTTATTAGAGCAGCAAAGCTCTATTGGTGATGAACAGAACCTGCTAGGAGAAAAGAGATGGCGTATTGCTTTAAGTGAGATATTTAAGGTAGGGTAGCCCTAACGGTTATTAGGCTGAACTATATAGTGTCTTCTTGGGACAGGACTGCCACAAGAGACAGCCAATTGCTTTCCCCCTGAGGGAAGAACATCTGGTGCTTGCCTGTTCATTCCAGAATCAGACTTTCCTTCTGCTGAAAAACAAAAATTCCAATCTTTTCTCTTCGGCTTGATGGACATGGCAGGTTTTGTTACCTACTTTGCTGTAATGTTTTTTTTCTTTCATAGTAACAACAGCAGCAACACCCTAAAGCAGTGTTTCTCAACCTTAGCCATTTTAAGATGTGTGGACTTCAACTCCCAGAATACCCCAGCCACCAATGCTGGCTGGGGCAGTCTGGGAGTTGAAGTCCACACATCTTAAAATGGCTAAGGTTGAGAAACACTGTCCTAAAGATATAGTCACTGAAGTTTAAGAATGAATCAATTACCCCTAAATCCCATTCATTCATTCAATTTATATGGCTGCCCATCTCAACAAGTGATTCTGAAATATAGTTTAAACTGTGGCAGAAATATGTTAGTGTATGTGTATAATCTCAGATCAACTATGATTTAAAAACAAGAAGAAACGAAGGGTTTGTTTGATAGATGTGATGAATTGTTGATCTGGGATTCCACATAAAGGTCACTTATGAGAACAAAATCTGAACTATTCATTCTGCCACAAAACAGCATTTTTTCTCCGACTATCAAATGGGTGATATGTAGAATCTTAAAATGTTTCTCAAAAATCTCACTGTATTGGAAAATTTCTTTTTTATTTAACCTTAGATTAAATGCATTTTTATTAAATAAAATATTTAATAATTGTTTGATCACTTTTCCCTATTACAGTTTTAAAAGAACCTTAAAGTCTTCCTTCAGCATAAGTAGATTATATTAAATTTGCAGAAGGTGGAGGCGGGGGATTGGTTTGGTTCTGAAACAGAAACACAAAATATTTTTAATGTTTTTATGGAAACGCTAGATGGAGCTGTAGCTTTATCAAGTAGTGGGAGAGGTGACTTTAAAAGCTTACCATGAAAAATGCATTTTTTAAAAGTCCAAGGCTAATAAATTATGTATCTTCTTGGTTACAAATTCCAACACATCTTTGGAGGTAGAGGTAGAGGAAAATAAAAAAACTAAATGTGCAGTAATACAATTGTCCAAGCAAATTACTGTTTTTAAGATACACATTCTGATGCCCATGACTTTTTGAATAACATCTTAATGTTCTAAACTGCATGCATCAAATATACAAATAGTTGATATTATGTCAGTTATGAGCTTGTCTATTGGTATTGGCAGTTAAAAGCAAACTAAAAAGGTAAATGTTTCAAATTTCACCTTTGGAAATGCTCAGCAATTACAGATTTGAAGAACTTGGGATCAAGTTTTTGGGATTTCTTCTTCCCATCCTCACTTCAGTTTTCTCATTCTATTCTCACAGAAGGAATGGCTCTAAGTTCTCTTTCAGTAGCAATGGCAAATCTAGCACAAGTATTTATTCTAATGTGTCTTTTATACGTCTCCAAGCATGCATATCTGAAGAAATAGGGAAGAGGAATGGTAAGCTTTCCCTTCATGCAGACCTGCGGCTCCATTTGTTCACATGCACACACTCCTGCCTCCTTTTCAATCTTTATTCTTCTTAGGCTTAGCTGAAAGTTTTACACAATATACTGGTCTGCAGTACTCCTGGACAAACTTAAGGTGTAATTGTAGAGATAGCTGAAAGCTGGAAAACAGCAACACTATAAGCACATGAATTTCTGCCTGCCATGTTTGTGACCGCTCAGTTAGGAGTTTCACATCAATATGTTCATCTACATGAACATGTAGTGAGAGATAATCATGCTAGGGACCACAACATCATTGGCCAGGCTAATCCACAGTATATAGATTGGGAAGTAAATTAAAGCACATGCAACACATCTTTTTTTATCATTATCATGACCTTGTACATATTTTTGCTTCAGTAGTTAAAGGCACATACTTCAATCTTTTTAAGCATCAGATTAAATTAATATATGACACTTTCTGTATTGTGGTCTCCTAACTTGAGAACTTTCTGCTTAGAAAGTTTTCATCCTATCTAGCTTCTGGATAAATATTTTACATTTATATTTAATTAAACTTAAGTGCTAGGATTGTGAATCATCTTTTTTGTTTGTTTGTTTGGGGCTGCTTTTTGGGGGGAGAAAACATGTTTTCTTTTAACTTTCTGTACTACTGATTTCTTGGTTATGCCAAACTTAATGTCTGGATGTTAGTGCAGGGATTCTCATGCAACATACTGTCTACTTTGCTAGAATACTTCCCATACTTCAGCTATAAGAACTGTACACCAAGTAATCTAGAAAGCCTCTGTGCTACGTGGTATTTATTCCATGTTTTCCCCCTTGATTTCAATCATTATTCTCAGTGTCCACAATTGCTTCTTTAGTATGGTTTACCTACAGCATAACCAAATTTTCTGTTAGTATAATCCAGACTCAGATACCTTAAAAACAGTCAGGAATTTATAACCCATGGGAAATCAAAACAGAAAACATTTTAGAATATGCACACTTGAATAAAATATGAAGCTTGAATATCTAACAAATTCATAAAGAACAAGCCTTGTAACAACACGTTATAGCATAGGCTGGTTCTTTTTAGAATATATAGAGTTCCTGAGTTCCAGCCAATTAAAGAAATAGCTATATCACTTTCATTTTCTGTTTCCTCTATTTCCAAGCCCTAGCATTCCATGGGCATTAAGCAAATTCAGCTCTTATGAGGTTACTTCTTTTCTGTGAGTCAAATTTACAAATCTCAGAGTGGTCCCAAACCTGCTAAAATCTCTGCGATTGATATTGGTAGTACAGAATTGGTCACCAGTATATTTATGGTTCTCTTACTTTTAACAGTGTTGAAAGTGTTGCTTTTGTTTTCCAGAGAGGAAAAAAATAGCATTCTAATACTCTTTTCAGAGCACAGTAAGTTAGAACTTAGAATCTATACTCAAGGAAACATGCAGAGGTCATTGGCTCAGCTTGAGATCTAGGCAGAGGTGAAATGTAAAGATGTGGTGTTTCTTCTGTCTTGATTTCTTTTAAAGACTTCTTGTGTAGCTGGTGAAACAGTACACAGTATTTCATGAGACAAAACAAATTGTTTTCCCTACATTTCTCCCTATTTATTTATTTATTAGATTTATACACTACTGAGTAAGTAGTGGAATAGCAAGTTTAAGTCAGTGGAAAAGCAAGTATGGATGTCAAGATACAGTATATCTGTAGCCACACAGACTCGTGATCAGATAAAGACATGTGAAAGGTGACAGAATACCCATAGGTTGTAAAGAAAAAGCCTTCAACTTGTGGTTCAGCAACAACTGATGGTTAATCAGGCTATTCCAGCTGGTGTTAAAATATTTTGCTTAAGTAGGCAAAATCCTATGGGATAATTAAAATCTCACAGAACGTTGGCATTCTTGCCCCAAATCTTGCAATATCTGAAACTGTTACATATACTGTACATTTCTAAAGACCAAGCAGTATCACAAGATCTTGCCATCTTTTACCTTAAAAAATTGATTTTGTTTTAAAGTTGGCTCCATGATCTCATCTGGGGGCTAGTGCCATGTCTGACAAAGAGCCAATTGCTCCTAGTTTATGTGTGTGGTCCTCAAAAGCTTTTGATGGTGGTGTAGCAGTCCATATAAAAGGAAAGGTTGGTAAATGCAGTTATTCTAGGATACAATTCATTCCTCACAATGGGAATTACTATAACCATCTTAACCAGGGCAATATAATGATCTAGGAGATATAAAATGAATGATAGCAGAGTCTGCAAGAAGAAGTACATTTTCAACCAACAAACCTTCTGCAATGGCATTATGGTGGAAGGAGATAGGCGGTGATGAATTTGATGAATGAATAAATAAAATAAATAAATTATTATAGGTATTGCCGATTGCAGACCTTGGATAGAGATGCCAAGTCTACAGACTACAATCTTTCCGGGTCATATATGCCAAGTGAAATTACCATGAAGTAACTTCACCTTAGAAATCACATTTTTCTAAGGACAACATCTTCAATAGCCACTACTAGGCCTGTAAGAGGGCGCAGTGGGAAACCTGGCAGGAGAGAGGGGAAAAACCATCCTCTAGAATATATATTAGGCAAGTTCATGAATAAATGTAAAGGTTTCAGCAATTAGGAGTATGAGCAAGTTTTATCTTGATTTTGCAAGGGAATCTTCTGCAAAACACTGATTTTATTACTCGATTCTTCAAAAAGAGTCATTGTAATTTTATATAGGAAAAACACATGTGTGCAATTTTGAATCCAATAATACTTTACTTTTACTTTTCATCTGTACCTTTACATTTGAGACAGGTTGTCAGCCTTTAAAAAAATAATTGTGAACCCACTGTGGGTTTTTTTTTTCCTGATTGAACTTCTTTTAATGCACTGTTATGGTTAATTCCTTTTCCACATTCCACCACCATTAGAAATTAAGTTTGTTTTGCTTGGGCAGAAGTGACGATCTGCCCAAGAAGATAGGACTACAGCTATATTTGCAGAAATCCTTGTTCACATAGACATTGAAAACATCTATATTATGCTTGTATGTTATTGTTGAGTATTCTCAGACTTAAAGTTATACTTTCATATGTGTGTTTTAAATACATTTGTTCATGTCTGTTTTAATTTAATAAAAAGCAGCTTGAAATTATTGCTAAAATGTATGCATGTGTGTATGCATGTGTATACTAGAAAGCATCAGATGCTTCAGAGAAATTTCTAAATTTTACTGTAATTGAGGTGTCAGCGTATTTATTGTGTAATTCTGGCTGAGACCTTCTAAAGATAGTTTCCTGGTAAAAACTAGAAAAACAAAATTATTTTTAAAACTATGTTTCCTCAGGCATAAAAGACTGTCCCCATTTATTCATTCTACATTAGCTCTGCATGTTTCCTAGTCATTCACAGTTAAACTCTTTTCTGTCTTACGTGACTATGGCAAAGGGAGAATGAATATACACAGAGACACAGTAATTCCTGTATAAAAAGTTGACACTTCATGTTTATACCAAAATTTTGTATTTACTCCAATATATCTTGAAATTATACATCATATATAAATATGTCTCTGTGTCTCTATGTGTAAGAAGGAAAGAAGGAAGGAAGGAAGGAAGAAAGGAAGGGGAAAGAGAGAAAACGGGGGACTAGTAAATCCCACCAGACAATCTCAGTTACAAAACTAGCACTATATAAAGAGATACCCGGCAGAGTGCTAATTTGCATCCTTTCAACAATTCTTCCCCACCTTAACTCCTTCTGTTCTGATCCTTAGAACCACACCTTTCCTCCCCCAATAAAGACAGGAGAAATGGTCCCTGAGAAAGTGACTGGAAGAGGCAGCAGTAATTTGTTTAGCTTCAATGCTCAGCTGGGAGAACAATGAGTCCTGTCGGTTTAAGCAACCAAGTTCACAATATGTCACTTTTATCCCAAGACCCCTTCTCTTCAGATACTCATTGTCTTGAGAGTTAGAAACAAACTCAGACTAAATTGGTGCATCTCCCTCTAGTTCCATTGAGATTGGAGTTACCCACTGCACATGTAGGGTGCACACGTTATGCACACATTGGTATGCCCTGCTCAAAGAAAGAATGTTTGAAACTTTGTTTATGTGGCATTCAGTCTGAATCCTATTTGTTGTTATTTGGGGAGAACCACATTAAACACAGTGAGAACTTAGAATTCAGGGAATGTGCATATTCTGCATCATTCCACAATGCCCCATAAAAATGTACAGTCGAATACCTTATTGTTACTCTAATCCATTTTTGGAGGAAGAAGTTCATTATTTTGGAGGGCTTTATAGTTTATGCATGTCGATTTGTACTGTCCCTCCACTGTTAAGGATGAGAAAAAGGCAGGATAGGATTTTGTTGACTCCTAATCAGATCTTTGAAGTGAAAAGGAAGGGGAAAAAAAAGGAATTTGCCACGCCTTGAACCACTTTCTGCTCTCAGCTGAGAACACATTTTACCTAAACAATGTGCCATTCATCTTCTCTGGCTGTTTGTCGATCATAGCTCCTGGAAGGATAAGCAAGCCCTATGAAAAGACATTTATCTAAATTATCCTGATAAAACACTATCACTTTGTGGGAAAAGAAAAATGAGGTAGATCGGTACTTTGTACACAAATACTCTGCAATTATACCAATAGAAGAGGTGTAGGGAATAATTTGACTCCCCACATGACCTCCCCCCACTTTCTGAAGTTGACAACGCAAGAAATAATGGAATACTTTAATATTAAATAAAGTGAATATCAGTCACCAATGTGGTGTTAACGACCTCCTTTGTGCAAACAAACATACAGTTAGTATTTGTGACTCTGTCCTCCCTGACAAGCAGATAAGAAGATAAATGTGTGGTTTCTCTTAATTAGCCTTTCTTAATTAAAAACACCAGCGGTATTGTAATCATAATGAACTCTGCTGAGAGGATGGTCACTTTGTTCTCCAGGATGTCACTTCTGAAAATTAGATTTTTTTTTTCTCTGCCCCAAACAAGAAAGGAATAAATTCTGTGCAGGAGAAGTAGAAATAAATGATGCCTACAAAGCAGCTTTCCTTTGGTTTTTATCTGAGTGAGATGGATGTGCATCTCGTGGTTTTTAGAATGGTGCCGGGGCAGTATTAGCCGTCATTAGCACCCCAGTATGGATCCAATTCACTAATTACTTATGCTGTCTTGGTTCACTGAGATTTAAGTACCAAGTCAATCCCATTATCTGCACTCTTCCAAGCTTGCCGGAGTCATTCGTCTTTTATGGAAAAGAAGCATAAGGGTTATCAATAGGACCCTGAAATACTTGGGATTTTCCTACTTCGGGGGAGGCAAGATTAGTTTGGACTAAAGTCGCACAGCTTCTCTAAGCTGTTACTTTGGATGTGATAAAAGTGAATGATGACAATTATCCATAACTGCATAAAGGGGGAGAGAGAGAGAGAGAGAGAGAGAGAGAGAGAAGAATAAAGAGGAGAAACAGGAGAAGAGGAAAAAAGTAGAGGGGGGAGGGGCAGAGGACACCTGCCTGCACATTTCTCACAAACCTATGGTTTCGGGCAGCTTTTCATATCACCTCAGAGCTACAAATTACAATTCACCTGTTACAAATGCATGGTAATATAGTCAGAAATCAGGAATTAAAATATTCCAAAGGCCGAAGGCCTCTCCAAAAGAGAGAGAGACGGGGAGGAGGGAGAGGATGGTACATGAAGCTTGCAAGATCCCAGCGTTGTTTCTACCCTCCTCCCCACACCCTGCATGTTTAATGTCTGCAGCGGCCTTGTCTGTTTGGGATGGTTGATTGACATCTGCTCTACTGAGAGGAAGGCACTGGCAGCTATTGGCAGCACTGTCACGTTCATTTGCACACTTTATGAAGCAGCAGTGTGGCTACTAATACAAAAAGAAATCTTCTAAGCAGCATGACATCGCTTGGAATGGAATATTTGTCTTTACAAATGATTGCACTGCTGCCAGTACTTGACACAGTACTCGCAAACATGTGTAATTGTTGGAAGTGTAATGATGATTATTTGCATATTTAATGTTCAAACAAGTCCTGGAGAAGCAACTTAGGCTAAACCTTTTATGAGAAAGATTTAAATACATTCAGCATCACTCTGACTAAGTTCCAAAAGAGGATTCAGAAAGATGCCTACTAGTCCATTTGCCCAGATGAAGGAGAATTGAAGGAACAACATCCAGGATTTTGTGCACTAAGCCCTTTGTCAAGTCTGAATTTTGCAGGGCATTCTAATCTCTAGAAATGCCTTTTTATTTCATCATTTTAATGCCATTTTAAATCTGTTTATATTTGCTGGCACACAAACACATAGAAAGAGTGAGGCTATTGCTGTTTCACTCTGTCCATCAACTAAAATTCAAACTCCAACTGCATTCAGAAAACAAGGAGTAGTTTTCCATCCTTTGCAATAAGCAGTTGCATTTGAGAACTGGTATGAGCTAGATTTGACCAAAAAAAAAAAAGGAGTTCCAGTGAAGTCTATATCTGAGCCAGCAAATCAAGCAAGAGCTTATAATGTAGAGTCGATTAACCCTTAGAATTTTGTCTTAAGGCTTTTTTCATGCCTTATGTTTGTGAGGGAGTGAAGTTGGGAAAGGTAGCTGCAGCCAGGCAGAAACACTTCTCAACCCGTTTCCCTCATACATTCATTCATTAACCCACAATGTTACTCAGAAGTGTCCAAACCAGCATTCCAGCTGCCTGTGATAATTAAGCCACGCCCTAGCATTGTCAAGGATGCGCTGACGTCCAAAAGCCACCTCACCCCACCCAGGCCCTTAGATTACAAAAACAAATGCTAAGACAGAGTAGGAAGGGGTGTGTGTAGGAGGCAAGGCGATAAGCAAAGGGCATACAAATGGGGAAGCAGAGGCAATGTCTGAAGATTGGCAGCTATTACAAGCAGGCAAGAGGACTATCGTTCAACTGCCAGGACCACAAGTTGGTGAGCAGCATATCCTGGTGGGAGTCCTGCCTGGAGCTTGAAGCTTTGCCGGTTGCTCAGTAGCAACTTGAAAAGGAACAACCTCACAGAGGCAGCAACTCAGTCCAACTAGTGAAGGACTTTTGGAAAAAGACAAAGGTTGTATGTTACTTTATAGACTTTGAGACTTTTGTTTGAACTAATTATTAAAAGACTGAGTATAAAGGACTCAGCATTAGAGACATATTTATGTGGCAACAGGAACTTGCCAGTTCTAGAAAGGTGGAGCTGACCCATAGCAATACCCTGTTGTTAGGGAAGGCGTGTGCTGCAATAAAGCATTGTGTACAGATTTGTTATGCTGTGGTGTGTCTAGCCCTTGGAAAGCAAAGAACCCTCATAATGTTGGGGAACCTCACTACCTCTCTGAAGAGTAGCAGCAATTCAGTAGAGCTTCTTCAGTACAGAGCAACTTTACAATATCCAGAAGGATCTGTTCTGTCTGTGCTTAAGACACATCTTTGGAGCCTTGACGGGAAAAGGACACTGCGTGAGAAGACGTTGGCAGAACAATATTGTTATTACTTCCTCCAAAGTCATATGACTACTAATGAATATTCACCCAAAGCCTTCTCTTTAGCCAGAATAGCTGTGCTAAAATGATGGATTGGCTGAGGAAAGAATATCTCCATTAAGTGAAGCAGCATAAAACATTAGGAATTTTTGAAGGCCCTTAAGCAACCAGCAGTCTCTGATATCCCCATTTTTTTGGAAAAATCTATGAAAATTAACCCATGGCTTATTATGACTGGTTATGGAATGTTAGCTAAAAGGCATCATTGCAAGTTTGAAGGAAACAGATTTTTCCTTCAAAAGGTTGTCAGGAAGCCAGCTATTTCTGTTTAAAATGATCCTGTGGAATAAGTTTTCAGAATCCCTTGCATGACTCAGGGGATCCCCACATTTCTCAGTTTTACATTTTCTTTATGCATAAACGATTCTTCGCACTGTGCTACATGTGGTGTTCTTATATCTGCAAGGACTCCCCATTCACCAGAGGTGGCAGGCCTGTAGTGCATTTCATCGTCATAGGCAACTTTCATGAAAATGAAGGGGGAGTCCCCCACACAACTTCTGATAGGCATTATGATAATATTGCTCACCCCAGAACCCAAATACATAAGGATTCGTCTATACTTTCATAAAAAAAAATCTGTCAACAAAATATGATTGATGTACTCTTGGCCATCTCATGTTCATTGAAAGGTTGTAGCCTAAATTTGTAGCATGTGATCTGTATTTCATTATTGTTTTGTTTTGTTGAATATATTCATACACCAACATGACTGGTAAGCTTATCTCATTGAGAACAACAGAAGAGATGTTTAACCATAGTAAATGGGCCAAAGCCAAAAGGGGTTAAAGCCAATGACATCTAGAACATCTAGTTCTTTCTTTCTCTTTGAGTCTTCTTCTTTCAGTTATCTTTTTGCTGGCACCTCTTTTTTTTGCAGTCTTCCTTGTTCTGCTTTGTCCTGTGGATTGCAGGGAATGGACCTATTATTTACACCAGGAAATAAAATGTTTGCAATGTGTTCTATGAACCTGAAGCCTGCAGGTTGCCCAGTCTGATGTAATGCCCATCCAAACATTTTCCAAGGTGATTCTCTCAAATAAACATAGTATCAAAAACAACCAAATTTCTAGGCATTATCCGTTGAAGTGAATGAAAAATACACAAATCACATTATTTTTGGCTGAGTTTTTCTGGACTTTACCCACTAATGCTCCAGCATATGCTTGAAAGATCAGTATATCCAAGGGAACAAACAGACAACTCCACTAAGTTCTTGAAATACAAAATGTCACAACATGGTTTCAGTACTTGCAGTAATGGCAGAGAGCCCAGTTCCAAATGTTGTGCTACCCAGTCCCACCTACAGAGACCAATAGATTAGTGATTGGGAATTGCTTCAATTTTGGCAGTTGAATGTCTTCCTGTCCTCAGCATGCTGTCATCAGAAGCTCACAGCAGTATAGATACCAATGCTGTCATCAGAAGCTCACAGCCAGTCCCAGTCTCCTACATCTGCTGCCTAAGGTAGCTGCATCTTTCTTCCTAATGATTGGGTAGCTTCATTGGTGCTCTCCATTTGGAGACTTTAATTTTTGATGGACGGAGGACATCAGCAGCTGGGTGGAAGCGTGGGAAGTGGAATGAACTAATACAAGAAATACTGGAAATTCAAATTCAGCATTTCCTTGGGCATGCTGGGGTTTTCTGGACTAATAATCCCATAACATTTAAAAACAGGACATTAGTTAAGGAGGAAACTACACTTACTTTTATAAAAGACTGGAAACCCTTGATAGACTTTTTGCTGAAAATGGATAAAAATGAACTGCTGATTTCGGGATTTATTAATTAAAAGGGTTTGTTTATGGGAAGAAAGGAACTGTGATATGCAATATGGGAGGGTGGAGATGCTAATTGCTTTGTTTGTAACTGCTCCAAAGAAGATCTGAAGTTGCTTCTTTAGACATATTTCTTTTGCTTGCTTTTTTGTTATTCTTCACCTTTTATTTTACCCTTTTATAATATTTTTCTATGTCTTCTATGTTTCTGTAGTTTTTAAAATCTTTGTAAAATATTCTTTTAATAATTTTTTTTTAAAAAAATAACTAAGAACAGGATGCCAGCAGAAATATTTCGCACTGAGGGATTTTCCACAAGAGGAAGTTTTGGGAATTCAGCTACTTGTTGTCAGGGTGCCTTCATAAGTAAGGCCTAGAATTTAGGGGAGATTTGAGTCTCTTTTTATGAGAGGCACTACCCTTAACCTTATAACTGAAATATTGGAAGACTGTAGATAGCTGTGCAGTTCCCAGATTCAGTCACTTGTATCTTCTGATGAGATTGCCAACAATTTTTTTCTTAGAACCCTGAAGGGTCTCTTCTAACTGTTACAGAAATATTCAGTTAAATGGCCAGTAACTCAGATAGATGGTTCCTGGGTTCAGGTTTCATTAGCAACCCAGTCTTAACCCAGTTTTGTCAGCAGAAAATTAAGAGTTCTGAAAGATATAGGTTCACAGATGAAATAGGAATATGGCAGTATGTGTTTGTGAAACTAGTTCTCTTAAGGACCAGTAACTTGGTATGGTCATGTTGCTGTGCATTTGTATTCCAGCTTTCTTCACTTGATTCTGAGATTTTATTTGTTTGTTTGTTTGTTTTTCCTTTTAGGGATAGCATCATTATGAAAACAGAGAAAAAGAGTAAGAAATAGTAAATATAGAAAAAAAAAGAAACTAAATTTGAGAAAGAGAGAGCGGGGGGAGGAAACAGGTAAATCTAATTTATAGTAGCATCATCTATTTACCCCTCATACTATCTGGGCTTCTACCATTTTCATACACTGATTTCTATATTGTATTTTGTTCTTAAAACTTCTTACCTCTCTTTTTGAGGATTTCATTAATCCCATTCAAATACAACTTTCTCAATCTTCCGTTCCCCTCATTCTTCCTCCATGCATTTTGTTTGTTTGCAATTTGATCTTCATTCATTCTCTGCATATGACTAAATGAACGTAACATAATTTTTTCATAATGGTTACTCACTTTTATATCCAATCCATGTTCATTCAGCACCCATTCATTGACCTTATCTTTTCTTGTTTTACCACACACACCACTTAATTAACCCATTCACGTTGCATTCAACTTCTGCATGTTTCTCTTTATGTTGACAACTTCCATTTAAAACTGGGCAGAAGTATGCTCTTAAATGTAGCAGATTCCTTGCAACAGATGACATACTACCCATTACCTTTCTAACCAAACTTACACCTGTTAACATTTTTCATTTCAGTTTCCCATCTTTAGTAAGCATTCTGCTGAGGTACTGCATATGAATTCAACTGCTTGCTTTAGTTTTTTTTCCATTTATCCATTTATCATGATTTACCTGCAGTGAAAAAGCTTTGTCATATTACCCTTGTACACCTGTCAGACAATTAATTCCTTAAAAAAATAATTGTTTTGAACCCTGAGAGGATCTGAAAATTAATACAAACGTTAAGTGAAAAGGTAACTGCCTAGCAGTGAATTAAGTTAATCAGGTTTGCGGCACTGTTCGCCCTGGCCTGTATATCCCCTTCCATCATAATTGTTATCCCAATGTCGGCACTGCATCAGCTCATGAAGGTTTTGTCATGTTGCAGCAACAGGAACTGCTAGACTATATTACCTCATAGTAACTATACATATACTCTGAAGAATACATATTGAACCATGTGACAGATGGAAGGTTTCTATCTTAAAGTAGGAAAGCTCTAATTCAAATAGTTCCACACCAGTTTCTCAGCCTTGACTGCCACATTGGATTGGGATGAGGAATGATAAAATGCTCTCAATGTTCATTTCCTCAAAAGGAAAGGGAGATAGAAATGCAATAAATAAATGTTATTGGTTGCTGCTGCATACATTTCAATGACTTATTGGCAATTCAGTGTTTCATTTGAATTTGGGTATGAATACAATACTGTATTATAATACTGAAATGCTTTCAAGATTAAAACCAAGAATGCCCTTTAATCCTGAGTTTGTATATTGCGAAGTTGAACTGGTAAATTAATCAATAAAGGGTTTAGTTGATTTGTCTATGTCTGTTAATGGGCAAGGATAAGAGCATGCTGATTACTTACAGGACATTTTTTAATTTCTTTCTAGCAATGGACAACTTTTGTTTATTAGAGTTAAGTTATTCCATGCTTCTCTTAAGGACCCTTATAAGGAGATTTTGATAAAAGTTTTTTTAAGTTTTTGTGAAAAGTGTTTAATGAATTGGTTAATCTCATTTAACAGTGTATGATTTACTAGCTAAAATATGTTTAGCAGTTGGTTTATTTCGCCTTACATTAGCACACCTTTGCATGTACAATAGTACTTTATTTCACTCCTTTCCCCACTTCCTGGCAAATGTGCTTCTGAGGATTTTCCCCAATTTTCTGCAATATATACTGTATATTTTGGTGACAGGGAGGTGGGGGAGAAATAGGGCACATGCAATCTATTTCTGATGGCACGTATTCTTCTGTTGTTTGATTGCACCATTGGATACAACCCAGGACTAAGAGAGAGAGAGAGAGAAAGTGAAAATCTATTTTAAAATCACAGTAACTGTTGATCAAAAGATACTTGTGATTTTAAAATAGATTTTTTCCCTCTCTCTCTTAGTCCTGGGTTCTATCCAATCCATACAGGAAATTCAAATGCAAATTTTACAATCACTTGCCAAGAAATACCATCATATTTATACAATCTGATTTATGCATGGATTCTGACATAGTTTATCCTGAGAAGCTAGTTGACTCACCACCATTATTGTAATCACTACCACGTACGTAGACAATTCATGCAGGCAATGATACTGCTCTTGTGTGTTTAAGAGGCAAAACAATCAGACATTTGGAAGGCCAGATGTTCTGTACTTTCTTTCTGTATCTTTTTGTGGTATCTTCATCTATAGAGAAAGTTTAATGTGAGAATTGCAAGAAAAATAGAAGCATATGTCAAGGTAACTGTGTCTGGCTTGTAAAGTCATAAGAGATGAAGGTCTGAACATTGATATAGCATTGGAAAAATGACTTGTCAAAAATATTGTTTTAAGTACTTCTTTTTATTTAATGCTTAACATTATTCTATCCTGATCCTGAGTTGGAGCCCACTGAGTCTGCATCTGCCCATCTGAGTCACAGCTGTTGTTCAGGATACACATGAAGGAGTAACATATACATCGAGTAACAAAAATGAAAACCAGTGTGAATTAAAGGGGCTCTTCATGTCTTCGAAAGTAGAGTTGGGGATTCATTGAGAAAGAATCCATCTCTGAGGACTGATGTTCTGCTATGAATGCTTTAAGTTTGGTGGCTGCATGGAGCATTGGTTGGACTCAGTAGTCTACATAGTTTCTTCTAACTCTTTGATTCTCTGATTCCATTATGTTCTAATCTTTTACATAGCAAAGAAAGCTTCCTGTGGGAATAATAAATGTAGAAGAAGCCATGCCAGCCTGCCTTCATGCAAAATACAAAACCAAATCTTACTTCTTCCTTTTCTGTCCCCACCACTTGGCTAACAATATGGTGAAGACTTGAGGGCAGGAAGAGGACATGGTTGATGTGATTTCATTTCATCAGGATTAGTTCTCTTATTAGTGCCTGCTAGTTCAGATGATAAGAAAGCAGTAAGAAGAACTTAAAGCCATTCTGTGGGGTGTTTGTTGAAATGATTTTGTCAGCTGGTAATAACGTCACTAGACTTCACTTCTGAAGGAGTGCTAGATCAGATGAAAATAACTGGGGTGGGTTATCTGGAGTAAGAATCATGTACTTCAACCAGCAGTTGAAAACCTTTGCACAGTTATTTTCATCTGACATTCCCAGTTGAAGAGTAGATGAAAGAATCATCTGATTATGTTTTTACTCTTTGTCTGCTATGGTGAACAACTTCTATAGACTTTGATTGCCTGACCAGGAAGTCACTTATAGGATGCCAGTTGTCTGAAGTGCAGCCTAGCAATCTTGATACCTATGCAAAGAGATAATTGCTCTAAGAAAACTTTGGGGAGGCACAGAGAAGTGCATGCCAAATAGGAATTATTTGAGCTGTGGTGCAGAGTTGCATCCTTTTTAAAATTCTTGGAAGGAAAGTGTTTAAAAATATGACAATAATTAGCCATATTGCTTTGGGATTTGTTTGACCTTAGCCTTTTAATCTGTCAAATATGCTAATAAACCTTAGAGACAGAAAGATAAAATGAAGAGACAGGGAACTTCTATTAGTACAATTCTGTACACACATGGAAAAAGAACAGAGCTCAGTTACGTGTTAGCTGATGACCTTCATTACTGCCACACTATGGGCCTGAATACAGATCCATGTGCTGCCACCAATGTCAAAGGAAAGATCTTTATAGATTTCAGTTTTCAAAACTAGAAATACGGTAGCTTCCTAAATGGAACTTTTCCCCCTTACTCTTTCACTGGAATTCTGATTTATTATAATTGAGCAACATGTGATTCAGTAAGATTAGGTTTAAAAGAAAGGCAGAATAAGAACATGATTTTGCATGGACAACTTAGATCCAATTTAGTTTATCTTTGCTTGATCATGCCAGAAATCTCTTTTTAGCTGAATTGCCTAGATGTTGCAGGCTATGCCTTAAGGGCTATCTTGGAAGGTGGGGAGGAAGGAGGTGTCTTCAAGTCAGTCTTGACTTCTGGTGACTGCCAGGTCTAGTCCCTGCAGTTTTCTTGGCAACATTTTTGGAAGTGGTTGCCCTTGCCTTCTGCCTAGAGCTGGGAGAGTGTGACTGGCTTAAAGTAACCAAGCTGGCTTTGTGCCTAAAGCAGGATTAGAATTCACAGTCATCTCATTTCTAGTCCAGTTCCTTTAACAACTGCACCAAACTGGCTTCTTATCTTAAAGTACAATAGCATCCTAAACCAAGCCAAATCCAAAAAAGCCAGAGAATTCCTGGAAGCCTGGCACTCAGACAAAGCAGCCATCAACAGACACAAAGAGGTAAACTACATTTACATACCATTCAAAAGAGACAATAGAAAAGCCAAAAGACCAGTACACTCCCTTGCCGGCAATCAACAACCAGATATGCAAAAATCAACACTAGGATTAACACCAGATAAACAATCAAACCGCACAATAAACCCTAATCAAGGAGCTATTAACTCAGGCTATCAACCCAGCAGCAAACAACAGCCCAATCAAAGAACTCCCAAGGAGAGAACAACACCTCCACCAACACAAGCAGGGCAAGCCATGGTATATAAACTGAGAGCAAGGCCCACTCCCTCTTTGCTGAAGATGGTGCCTAGTCTGACAATGAAACATCTGCAAGAAAACAACAAGGCTCAGAGAGCACCAAGTACTCCACAGTTCAACCCTGAGCTACAAATATTTGCTTCAATTGAACCTACTGTCTTCAGTGGAATCTCAGATTAATAAATGTACTGTAATATTTTAGTATGATTTTGAGCTTCTTGCATCATCTACACTGATATGTTTTTGACAGCATCCATAGGCAAAGAGTAACATCTAATGGACATAACAGTACATGATAAACAACTTGACTTCCTGAAATTACTAATGCTAAGGTAATCAAAGAAGCATTAATTGAGTTGGAAATGTTGCATTATCAATCAATTAATAAACCAGAAAAGTATTATGGTGGCTGTCCTCAATCCATGCCCCTAGGTGAGTTGTAATACAACTCTTCTAATCTTCTATGCAAAGTCAGCTAAGTACTGCCACCTGGTCACAGGCATCTGCAAGGGGCGCTAGGGGGAAGAGAAATGATAAAACACTTCTCTTGACATGCTATCATGTCATAGCATAACTCACTGACATAGGTACTTGCATCTAACCTTGGTATATGCACACCACAATCATCACAGGAACTCACTGAGTATCTTTAAGCTGTTTGTTATCTCTTAACCAGTAACTAGAGGTGTTCTGGAGAAATGTATGTGTGTGTCTATGGCAAGCAATGCAAAGAAAACCACAAAAATTGTCTTGAGCTGATATGAGGAAAAGTGGGATATAAACCCAATGCATAAATAAAGCAATGATGCCCACACTTCAAAATGCTCTGCCGCATACAAGCAGAAGCAACACAGCCATAAATTTTGTCAGATGCTGTATTTCTAATCTGAAATAACAGATTTGCTGGTTACTGTAAGCTCTGGTGTCCATCCACTTAAAGACATACACAATGAAGGAGTAGGTCTGACAGAGAGCTACGCACAGCCCCTCTAGAATTGTTTCCGTTGCCATAAAGATAAGAATGATGGAAACAGCTGATGTCAGTTAAATTGACATGAATATAAAAGGAAAGAGCAAAGTGAAAGCATTGACGCCACTGCCTCTTCAAACGTCTTGCCTGAATGGACTGCAAAAGTGGGAACTACATTCAGATAAAAGGAATTTTTAAAAAGTTAGCTCTGTGCTCTAGCTTTCTAAATTATTTGCTCTGCTCATAAAAGTTGTTAATCTTAATGCATGATAGCAAAATACAGATTCAAGAGTGGTCTTTTTGTACTTCTGAATCTTTTGTAGTGGACTGTTGGCTTCACCTAAGCCTTTATAAACTACCATTTCATAGCTGAGTGTCTGCCTTTTTAAAAATTGTCAGAGCATGTAAATGAGAATGCAGTAATATATGCTCATAGACTAAAGTGACTTGGAATTGCTAACAATTCAAATGTTACAATACACAACCTCCACTGAAGGAGCAGAACTAACTATTCATTTCAACAAATCTTGCTCAGACCCCCTCCCCCACAATAATTGTCCACAATGAACTGAAATAATCAGACATATACAGGCACAGATAGATACTTTCTTATCACATTTATATCCCATCTGAAACCTTCAGACTGCAGACACTGAGTTGTCCCCTAAGTTTATTCCCACAATAATGTGAAATAGGTTGGCTGAGAAATAACTGTTCCAAATTACTCCAGTTCTTGTTAGAGTGAGAACTTGAACCTGGATCTTTGCCAACCAAATCTGATGCCTTCATCATCATATTTTACTAGCAATCAACTCAAAAGTTATTTGTTGAAAAGCACATCCATTGCTCTACTCTTCACCACAAAAATGGTCATTGACAATGCAACCATTGCATTCTGAGGTTATATAGTAGGACATAATTATTCATCAGACTAATGAGAAACATGTTTTACTCTGTCATCCAGGAAACTTTTTGCAAAGAGTCACCAGTGACCTGGGTATAATGGCCTGGTATGTTGTGCTGTTAATACATCAGATTTCTGGTAATGTGGTGGTGTTGCTATTGTTGATGGTGATCTCTGTCCTTTAGCAAAGGCAAAGGAAATATAGGGAGCCTGGATGGATACTATCTTCATTGAATGACTTTTATCCTATTTTATGTCTTAAAGTAAGATTATGTTTAGATGGGCTTCTATAAGCACCAATGGTTTAGGCTGTAAAACATTCCAAGCCCATTAACTTCAACAGAGCTGAAATATCAAGTCCTTTAGCCTATTCTTTGGATCTCATCATTCGGATACCTAAAACATAGTGGGAGGATTTGGATAAGTCTCACCCTTTCCAAATTCATTCAGTTCAGCCTTAATTCAGTACTGGGGCCCTTTTTAAAACAACCCACTGGCAAACAGTGCTTCTGATTTCCCATTTCCTCTTTGTCCTTTCATCCATTTATGCTTCCCATTCCTTCTTTTTCCTCCTTTTCTCCTCTTACAACAACAACAACAACAACAACAACAACAATAATATACTGAAAAGTGCACTGTAGTTAAGTTTAAATTGGCAAAGAGTGAAAGGGGGAGGTCCCCTTTCTCTGTAGAGGTGGGCTCAGCCTTTGAAAAAGAGGTGGGGGGGAAGAGAGAATGAAAGATCTGAAGTTTGGGAGCCTGAATGAAAGAAACACTCAGCTAACAAAACAGTGCGCCATAGAAGAAGCTTCATCTGGACTGGCCAAATCCCTCCTTTCTTTCCATCTTTTCTCTGGTAATAACAGCTGCCCTCTCATTCCCTGTTACTCTGCTGTGAAGAACAACCCCCCCCTCTGACTATCTGTTTTTCTTTTCTTCCCCAGAGTAGGTCTCATTACTGGTGATTAGCAGATGATTAAAACCAATTCAGCTTTCCCCCAGTAGATATTTTCTCCCTGTTTGTGACTAACGCGTCAGTCTTCAATGAACGTGCTCCTAAGCTTATTAACAGGCTCAGAGGATTAGCTGCCACAGAGCTTCGTGGCTTGGATATTGTGATGCAGGGAGTGACATGGAACCATTTGCTGAGCACAGACGGGACTGTGGGGACTCAATATCTAAATCACAATTTTATTTCCATCCAAAGTGTCAGAGAAGGCCATACAATAATTACTGAAATCAAACATTTGGATAAGTCTGAAAATAGCCTCATACGAAGGGCAGCAAATAAGTAGGCAGAAGAAGAAACAGTCAATGTGGGCCTATGCAAGATTTTATTCATAGAGTGTTTGGTAATATTTAATCATGATGCCACCAATACCAATAGAAGGCTGGTTATTTTGTATTGTTTTGTGTCTTACTCAAGCAGCTCATCCAGTTTATTAATCAACAACAATAACATCAGTTTGAGAAGGAAAGCAATGATGTCTTTCTATAATTCTTAGCTCTCAGCTTGACTTCAGAAATACTTTTTTAGGTATACAGAATAGCCTTCTCAATCTGGTTCTTTCCAGCAGGCACCAAATCTCATCATCCTCAGATTTCCTGGCCAACCTTCCAAAGCAAAACCTGCTTCTAATGTCACTGTCATTGCCAGCAAGCTGTTGAGGGTCATTATTTTAATTTTTTTTACATTGTATTTTTAACTATTGTATGCTGCCCAGTCCATATGGATTGGAATCGTGTGTGTGTTTGTGTGTGTGTGTACAGAGAGAGAGCATGCACACAAAAGCCAGTTTGATGTAGTGGTTAAGGCATTAGGCTAGAAACTGGGAGACCCTGAATTCTAGTCCAGCCTTAGGCCCAAAGCCTAATTGCTTGGATAAAATTACTGTAATTCTTTATCATATTTTATGATTGCCACAGTGCTGACCATTGCTGTTGATCTTCATTTATTACTTTAATTTTTGCAGTGACTACTACAGTATATTCATTTACTTAAAACTAATCAATGAAAAAATAGAAAATTTAACCTAATTTTATCATGCTTGTAAATTCATTGTTATTTAACTTTGTGCTTTATTGTTCCATTTTGCCTCTTTTTAAATATGTATTTCTTTTTCTTTTCCTATTCTTTAAAATGTAGAAATGACAACAATTTGTAATAGGATCGTCCCTTTTTGTTCATGGGCAATGAAATAAAATCTGCTATTGTGGGAGATGGGAACAACATGAAAAAAGAAGGTATCTGTGCAGCAAATGTTCCAATTTTATAATATCAAAGTTCTTCTCTGAAACCCAGCTTTCTCATATGGCTTTCCTTTCCTTTATGTTTCTTTACATCTTTTAATTTATTAAAAAAAATAAATGGCCAATTCTAGGTGGCAAATGAAAAAGAAAACAAGGTTTAATACCAATTAAAATCCAACAGACATTAATAGGTGACCAGGGACTCACCTTCTTTCCCTCTTCTGGACAGGAACTCCAATCATCCCAGAAGCCCAATAGGAACCCAGTGCAGCTCATGAAGTAGTGTTGTTATGTGGGCATACTGAGGTGTGCCCATAACTACTCGTGCCACTGCTTTTTGGACCAATTGTAGCTTCCAGATGGTCTTTAAGAACAGCCCCATGTAGAGTGCACTGCAGTAGTCTAGCCAGGAGGTGACTTAGGTATGAGTGACAGCAGGTAGGGCCTGGCCTCACAGTCTATGAACGAGCACAATGGCTCCCAAAACAAATTTTGCAAAGGTCATCCTGGCCATAATTGCCTCCTGCTCTTGATGCAAGAGCTATGAGACCAGGAGGACTCCACAGCCACTTGGTCTTGGTAGAGTTGAGCTGAAGCCTGTTCTTCCCTCTCCAGACCCCCTTCAGTCTCCAGATGCTAGAAGAGAATCTTGAGAGCCTCATTTGCTTAGCTAGGGGCAGAGATATTCAGTTGAGTATCAGTGTATTGATGATACTGAATCCTATAGTGACAATTGACACATGAGTGCCACAGCAGCTTCATGTAGAGGTTAAAAACAAGTGAGGAGATGGTAGCGATTGAGGTCTTCTGCTAGCAGTGATATAGAGCTGGATTGCTCTCCACCCACTCACCAAAATCAACTGGAACCATGCAGTTCTTATTCTCTTTAATCCATTGGTGCTTCCTGATGAATGAGTACCAGACAAATTATTTCAACAACAAAAACTTGCTTTTTCTGTGGATTTCAGAAAATTATACTCATATTTGATTGTAAACTGCCCAGAGTCCCCTTTTTGGGGGAGATGGGCAGTGATGGAAATTCGAAAAATAAATAAATAAATAAATAACTAAATAAATAGATATTTCCTTCACTACAAATGGGTACTTGAAGCATGGTAGACATATTCCTTCAGGGGGACAATTCTTTTTAAACAAGTGGCAAGAAAATTTCAATATTAAAACTGGCTAAAGATCAACTTTTTAAAAGTATTATTTTATTATATTGACCATACTAAAATATTTATAGACATAACTGATATAATAATATGATGTAACATTAAAATTATAAAAAATAATAAAAAACAAAACAACATCAACATTAGCATAAAAGATCCAGTATTAATGGGTCAAGAATATGCTCATGTCCCAAAATAAAATTGCATTTCAATAAGTATTTCAAAGTGAAATTTTAGGAGAGATCCATTACCATATTTTAACAGAGCTTGAAGTTACACAGAGCTGTCAAGTTTGTACGGTGCACCAACTAATGTAGTAAAACCCTGCATCAAATTAGACTTACTGGAGTATCAGTGGGATTTCCTGACCACACAATCTATTTATCTGATAGATTCATGATATTATAACATGATAACTTCATTTATCATGTTATCACTGATGATTATTCCCTTTACTTGAAGTTGTCAAAAATAAACAGCACGATTCCAGAAAAACCTGTTCTAGATAAAGAGTTGTGCTAACAACAATATTTTCTCACCATGGCATCAGTTCCAATATGAATACTGATAATGGGGCACAGTTATGTCTGACATTGCTTTTAAACACTTAGATTTTCATCTATAACAGTATTGCACATTGTCCTTGTAATAAAAAAGACGGGCAGATAGTCCAGGTAATGTAGAACCATGATAATGACGATGGTGGTGACAATGATGATGACAAAAATAATTACAGTAATTGTATAGCCACCCAGAGTCACTTGTTGAGATGGGTAGCTATACAAATAGAGTCCCCCTTTTTGGGGGGAGATGGGCAGTGATAGAAATTTGAATAATAAATAATAAATAAATAAATAGAATCAATTAATTAATTCTCTCTCCTTCATACACCTATAGTACACCCATAGTAACATTGGCAGAGTCTAGAAGAACTCAATAGCACAAAACTGCAATACCTTATCAATCTCTGCAACTATCTTGACTTTCATCATACAGATATGCGGATAACAGCTTGCTGGAGGTGTGATTTCAACACCATACATTCGAACAGACTTTCTCACCATGGAAATTTTGATTGCAACTGTTGGACTTCAAGGAATTTCCAATTTAGTGCAGAAAAGTATCACTCATATCTACTAGGAAAACATGCAGGGGCTCTATCAAAAGAAGTGGAAGTGGAAACAATTTGCCACTTTTTCTTGAGGTATCAAATATGAGGAAAAGCAGCCAAACTTAAATCTAATTCCCACTATATATTGAAACTTTTTTTCCAGAGAAAAATATAGGCATAACAGAAAAAGTTAAATTCTGCCTACCAGAATGATGCAATGTGGAAAGTACTGTTTTGTCTGTGACAGTTGAAATAAAACATTCATTACCATACACTTTAATGCCTTGTTCATGATAGAACTGTCAGTACTTTCCTTGGGACAGCAAACTCCAAACTATTTCTACAAGATTAAATGAGTCTGCTGTCCAGTACAGTGTTTTGCGGTCTCTTCATGTATTCTTGCATCCATGCAGGCACCCCAACCTGCTCTTTACTAACTCTCTATCTTATATTTTGCTGATAGGGAACCGTAATAGAAGACAGTTTAGCTTCTCATAGGGGATAGTGCTCATAGGAGAAGGGAAGGGCAGCAGATATGGAGCGGTCTTCAAAGGCAGCCGTATGTAGAGCACCTTGCAAAAATCAGAATGTGAGATGAATAGGGCATGAGTGACTGTCTGAAAGGTCTCCCAATCTAGGAGAGGGTGCTCAAAGACCTTCCTAGCCAAGATGAGGTGCTGCCAGGGCTGCTAAAAAAGCTAACATGGCAGACATGTATACAGACAGCTTAAGTTACTGTTGAATATGACCACTGGTTTTAATCCAGAGAAAGGGTGGCTAGTGATCTTAGAATAGATAAGGCATACTGCTGAAAGCTTGTTAGTGCATGAATACTAACATGTCCATAAAGCATTTGAGGGTGAACCTGAGGAAAATTCACCAAAGAGGGAAAGCACTGTGGGATAAGTTATTATGCATGATTGGAAACGAGGAGGAGGATGAAGGAGGAGGAAAAGGACAAGAGGGAAGGGAAGGGAAGCTGTATGGCCCTCCCTCTTTTAATCACATCCCTTGAACCTGTGTTGCATTCCCATTACAACAAGCTCCATAGTAGGATTCAGTGAATTGCAGTAAATAACTCATCCTTCTGAAGGCAAAAGGAGGCTACAGCTCCCAAATCATTTGTCGAATTTTAAGACATTTGAATGGTGAAAAACAGAATGGGACAGAAAAGGTGTTAACTGGTCTTGTACCTTTTCTAATCTATCACCCTGAATCATTTTATCATAAACAAATGTACATGTATTTAATGATAACAACTTTTTTTTAATTGTACCATTATACACCGTTTAACTAAGATCATTTTATATGATGCTTATGTAAAGACCCTAAAACAATCTTTATACTTTTGAACCTAGGATTAACAAAGATTAAACTTGCTCTCTGTCTCAACCTGATTATGAAATTGTTTTATATCTCTGTCTAAAGGCTGAGGTATAAATATATAAACATGTGTTCTTACCATAAGCTACTTAAAATAAAAGATCCTGCAGAGCTAAGTCCAGAATATGTGTACAAAGTTAATCATTTATTCATTGCAATGATGATATGCTGGATAAGATTTTTAAATGTATGAAGGAATGAAGACCATCTTCTCATGAAAAAGCATGTGTGTAGTATATATGAATTAAGAGTGCTTTGAAGCAGCAAATAATATTTGCATTATGAATCATTATCAGTAGAATAACATAAGCATTATACATGACTTCCACAATCCTTTCGTTACATATACTAAAATGCTATGGCACTTCTTTCAGCAACCATCTGTGTTTCCACAAGGAACAAAATAAAAATGAAGTAAGATTGCACATTCCTGATAAGAAATTTAGAAAGTATAAAAAATGATGTTCCATGGCATGATATCTATAATGATACCGGAAATTAAAAGGATGCAAATAAGCATATTTCCCATGGTAAAACCCGTTTCAATTCAAATTATTAAGGGATACATCCAAAATTTAAATAAGTAATTTATTTAAGGAATTACTAAGATAATTGCAAATACACTTAATAAATATTTCTTTAGTCCAAACAAGAGTTGGAGAAATTTCCTTCCCTAAGATATACCATCAGGATGTTACAATGCTATTAATAGTTTGGTTCACCTTAAGGTTATTGATTGATTATTTATTTCTATCCCTCCTTTATTATTATTTTCATAAATAACTCAGGAGTATTCGGTATGTTCAGGCGGCGAACATACCTAGTACTCCTTCCTTTCCTATTTTCCCCACAACAGCCACCCTGTGAGGTGAGTTGGGCTGAGAGAGGGTGACTGGTCCGAGGTCACCCAGCTGGATCTCTAGATAATGGCAAAAAGTACTATGCTTCATGGATAGGTCATTAACTTCCCAAACATTTCTTTTGGTCCTCCTGTTTAAAACAGCCATTTTTAGTCTAAGGGTGATCTATAGCTAACTGGTACTTTTTACAGTAACTCATCATTACAGTGATCACCTTAATTTCCTGTGGGAAACTAATACAGTCTCTTTCCAATACAGAAACTGTGATTTTTCCTTCTCCTTTACCTTCTAATCTGATGCCATTTATGGACAATATTTTTTGGGGGTGGGCAAACTGAAATCCTATTTTATATTTAATTAGCCAACTATTTATTAGGGGTGTGCCTGATAGAAATTTGATTATGAGCACATAGGATTTTGCTATTTTCTTTTTTAAGGCATGGGAATTTCCCACATTGAATTATATGGTCCAACAACAAATAAAAACACTTGCAACTCTTACCTGTTTTACGGCACTGCCCCATGAAAGCTGAGGAACAAAATTAGCAATAATCAAATCAGTCAACATTCTTTCTCTGTTTACCAATGCAAATGCTACTTTCAAACTGGTAAAAATGGCGCTCAATATTCTTATTTACCACATGGGTAAATTATGAATAGGAACAATACTTAAAACAATACTCTTACAACACAGCATTATGAAAAGCCCAAAGCCCCGTTGGCTAACGTTATAGAAGGAGAATCACTCTTTCTAAAAATTCCTTTTGTTTATTTATTTACATAAACACACCACTGAAAGGTATACTGTTAAAAGGATGTGTGTGTGTGTGTGTCAAAAATCTTACTTCCTGTGACTTATTTCCACTAAGAACGATAGAGTTCTTAATCTTTGGCAGTTTCAGCATTTCTGTTCCTCCCTTTCTTTAGATGTACATGATTACTTTGCTATGAATAAAAGAAAGAAATATTTATATGTCTGGGGAAAAATGTATCTGTAGGTATAATTTGGAAGGGGTAAATGGGGATTCAGTTCCCATGGGGGACATATACATATCATAGAAGGAGTTTGTGGTTAATACCATGCTGGACTGGGATCTACTTCTAATTTATGATACTCAAACAGGTAATAATCCTAGCTATCAAATACTAAAACCAACAATAAGCTAAGGCCATGTGTAACCCTCTCTAGCCTATGCATGTGCACACACAAAAAGCTGATGATATAAAAAGAGATAATTAGGATAAGAATAAAAGCACAATAATTAAAATACTTTTATACAGTATGGTACAAGAACACTTGGAATGTGTTCTGGTATTGTTTTGGTCAACACACCTCAAAAAAGACATCATGAATCTAAAAAAAATTGGACAATCACAATAATCAAGGAGTTGGACAAACTCTGCTTGAAGAAAGGTTACAGATAAATAGGGATTTTTAGGCTAGAGAAGAAATGTATATGGAGCATATGGAAATTAAAATCTTTCTCTATTAACACTAGTAATCCAGTCAAACTAAATGTTAACTTATTCAATATAGACAAAAAGAAACAATATTTTGCAGAACACATAGTTAAAAGATTTAACTCACTTCTACAAACTGTAGTGACCACTATCATCTTGGAAGACCTTGAAAATAAATGTATGGAACATAAGGTTCTCAGTGTTAATCAGTCATGACTGCTATATATTACTTTGGTATCTGAGATCCATGTGGTACTCATATTCATGTCCAGCTTTAGATTTCTGATATCTGGTGGCTGATCTCTACCAGATATCAGTTGCAAGACTACACAGGATGATCTAGCATAGCTCTTCTTATGTTCCTGATGATTTTTATCACAATATCTACAGTTTGCAGTTTCCTTATATCCTTTGATATTTACTTCTTGAAGAAATATGGAGGCTTTGCCATTGTTATTTAAGAAAGCCCTTATATTCCTTCTCAGTTACCATATCTTTCTTATTTATTCATTGTTAAACTATCCATTTTTGTGCCAATAGTTTTAACCTAAAGACCACTTCAAATAAATATAGGATTTGAACTTTTTTTTTTTGCTCAGAAGACCTTAAAATTATCCAAAATATAAGATATACATCCATAATATGCAATCTGCCAACTCATGCTTCTTCAGTGAAGGATAGAATTTTGAGCACTGGAGGGATACACCAGAGGATATTTACCAAGCAATTTTATATTCAGTTTCTGGAATTTACTCTTGAGTAAAAATTTGTAAGATTAGGTCACCAGGGTTGTACTTTCATGTATCTTGTTCTGTGGTGGGCTGATGTGGGTTTGAAAAAACTGGGATCACATTACAATTCATGGTCTCTTTGTTAAGGTTTTCTGTTTTACCATTTTCACTATTGCCTGGAATCACAATTTCATTATTTATCCTGCAATTAGTACTAGAGAGGCTGTTGGTGTATTGGTTAAGCTACCAAGCTAGAAACTGGGAGACCGTGAGTTCTAATCCCACCTTAGACACCAAGCCACCTTGGGCCAGTCACTCTCTCCAACCCTAGCAATCAGGCAATGGCAAACCACTTCTGAAGTCATGCAAAGAAAACTGCAGGGACTTGTCCAGGCAGTTGCCAGGAGTCAAGACTGACTTAAAGGCTCCTCCCCACCCCACAAAAAATTAATACTAAGTCAAGACTTCAGTTAACAAGCTGAGGAAATGTGTAACCAATTAAGGACAGAGAACATATTTGGAGACGTATGTATGAGCCACTTGTATTTTTTTTTTTAAAGCAAAAAGCAAAACTATCTACTCAGCAATTGTTATGTCTAGATTAGGACTTTCCCAGGGAAATATATTATCTTTTCAACTATGTTTGTGGGCAGTTAAAATGGAAGAATATTAAGTTATCAAAATTCATTATGATGATGTTGATGATGATGATGATTCCATTTCCAGCTTTCTCCAATTTGCTATTCTTCTTAGAATGAATGACAATGGGAACAAACTCATTATTAGCCTTTTAGCAGGCAGTACTCTATTGTCATTCATTACAGGTTGATAATTAGAGAAGTTCATTACATGAACTCTGGAATTATAGCACAGTTATAATGAATAATACTGCCAGTATTCATGTTGCCTTAGTTTTGATGCTGATTTTGGTAACCTGACATAGGAACAGCCTAATCTATTTAAGAATGGAATCCTAAGAATTTTTTATAGCAATTTACCAATAAAAAGAGATTGTACACTTAGAACTCCAGATCAAAAAACAAAACAAAACAAAACTCTTGACTAATGCTCTTAATTATAGAAAACCATGTTGGAAATTTGGAAGTCTTGACCTGATAAATTATATATTTAGACACTGCTCAAAAGTCTCAACCTAGAGGACATTTATTATCTAATTTTCAAAACCTAGTGGGTAGCACGTCTGGCTTTATATTCCTATGTTCTATAAGACTGAAAGGAAAAATAGGATGAAGAAATTTAATTCTTCCTTAGAATTAAATGAACTCTAGAATTATCTCTTCCAGAAAGGCACATGAATTTCATATGGCTGCTGGTCTTTCAGGCCTTACAGATCTGCTGGCCTTTATTATTCATAATTGCCAGTTCAAAGCTTACCTAGAAACCATCAGGAAGGAAACGATCTTTTCATCCTTTCTGCAATTGTCAGAAATTAATTAGTGAATTCTAGGGTGGGTGAACCAATCCTCTTATCATTGTACCATCTATTTTATTTTTCCTATATACTTTATACATTTCTGATATTTCTTTGATCTGGCAAAAACTTCGCATTCATATCTTTCTTTCAGGAAGCTCATGAGAAACTGAGCATAACTGGCAAATCTATATCCTGCTGGTTAAAAAATAGTTAAAAATAGCTCAACAGTCAGGACAGTGCTTCTGGGGAGAGATGTCAACCTGGAAATCCAGCTGTTCCCAAACAAAACTAAGTTTCTAATATCAGGACTCTATATTGTACAATATTGATTAGCACCAATCAAACATAATTCTAATTTTTCTATGGGTTCTGGCAGAGTGTACTACAGAGATATTCTCCAATAATATTCTAAAACAAAGGTGATCATGTGTTAAAATGGTGTCATTTCTCTCTGTTTCCTTAAATTTCTTCCATTCTCTATTTGTTCTTCTTTCCAGTGTAGCTTAATTCTGAGTGTGCTGAAGCTTAAAATGTTGCTTCTGATTTATAATAGCAACAGGGCATGCAGCAAATGTCAACAAATCCCATGGCATCTTGAAATGAAGGAAAAGTGAAAGGTAAGTTAGACTAGTCTGTTCTAGCTGTTAGAAAAAAAAGAGGGGAGGACCCTTTCAGAAAATAAATCATATGAGTTTGAAGGGAACAAAAAGAAAGAAATTGAAGGACAAAAGTGGCATGCTTTCTCAGACAATTATCTATATAATTAGCTGTTTGATGTAATCTACTATTAGTCTGTATTCGAATATACTAGCCTACTTCTATCCCTAAAGACCATAACAGCATGTAGTTAATATTTGTTGATCTTTAGTTTCCCCAGATGGCAAATATGCAGTGGCTAGGATGACAGCACCCTTGATTATTTGAGGGAAAGAGATGAAATTGTCTTCCATTCAAACAATCAGTCTGCTGCAAGAAACAATACAGGTATTCCTTGCTTACCTAGCAACTGGGACCAGCAAGTTTGTCACTAACTGCTGCAGTTGTTAAGTGAAAATCACATGACCACACCAGAGTTATGACATCACTTCCATTTCTGTCATTAAGCGAATCACTGCAGTCATTAAGCAAGACATCATGTGACTGTGACTTGTGATTTTACTGCTGGCTTCCCATTAACTCTATTTGTTGGAAGCTGGTTATGAACAGTACAAATGGCGATCATGTGACCACGGGACACTGCGATGGTTGTAAATGCCCATCGGTTGCAATGTGCCCAAATCTTGATCACATGAATGCCTGTTGCTGCAACAGCTATAGATGCAAGGATTGGTAGCCAAGCTGTTTTTTTATACTGTTGTAACTTCAAATGGTCACTAAACAAAGCAGTTGGTAAGGGAGGACTACCTGTACATGGATTCCTTGAAAAGCATAGGAACTTACCTGCAAAGCATCATGTGGTTGAAAAACAGCTTTACATTACCCCACTGCTTACACACACATGTATACCCCTCCCTTACCATGGTTCTCCAGATCTTCAACAGCAAAGACAAAACAGCTAGATTTAAAATAAGGGTTAAAATGTTGCTAATGAGGACCTTCCTTCTGATGCCTTTTCTATGAATACTACTGAATCACCTACTCCTGCTTTCTTCTTTTAAATATATTGACACGTGTATAATTTTTCTTAACTTCAGCTTTATTACCAGGTTTAAGCTTATGGCTATCTTCTGTTACAGCCTTCTGTATTATGTACATGGTCTGTCACCAAATGGCCTCTACTTACCTTAGCATATGCAGTAAACAATGGCCTCACATGAGTTTTTTGTTTCTTCTTATTTATGTAGTACACATTCTTGATCTTACCTCTTTATTTTGTTCAAGATTGAATTCCACTTGGCTTTTAGTCTGTGAAACCTCAGCGTAGCTTCTAAATCCAAATCAAATTTGACATAGCAGAGAAAATAACAGAAAATCTCAGTGTCAATGATGGAAGAGCAAACCAACAATTATCCACATAATTTATGGATTTCTATTACACGGCTATATCACATTATGCATACAATGTATGCTAATTAGGCATGCATAGCTATACACAAGTGTACAATTATTGTAGATTGTGTTTTTACATATAGCTTAGTGAACAGTGAACATTAGATTAAAAAAAATTGGAAGCAAGATGTAGAGTGTAGAAAAGGAATGTTTTTTTATGAAATAAACCAGCCATAATCAAGAAAACATAAAACTCCTTCCATTGACCTAGACTGACACCAATAAATAGGCAATTTCTAAAGAATCAGCTCCCTTGTCAAAAAACAATAACCACAAACTAAGTACAGAACAGCTAATCAAATGATGCTGGAGGATATGATAGGATTACAGAGCAAAAATAATGGCTTAGGAACAAGGAGTCAAGTTACCAGCAAAACTGTTTTACAAAGTAAGGAAAGATCTGCAGTTGCTTTAAACATGCTCAAAAAGCTCAAGAGAGAAAAAAACAAACAAACCTGGTTTTAGAAACAGAAATAAGTAAAGTTCCCTTAAGCAAAACTTTGCAGAACCCCAGTCCATGGTCTAAGGGATGGTCATGTTATTGCCCACTGGAATTGCGCAACACTAACTTCCCCATTCTGTAGTGAGGTACTGTATATCAAAGATGTTAAAAAATGATCAATGTGCTCATTGTTTGGACCTCTACAATGCATCCAACTGCTACAGAATTATATATTAAAATCATTGAACATATGCACGGTGACTCCCATCTCTCAGCTGTTTAGGCTTGTTGCACTGACAAAGCAGTTCCCCATTATGTGCAATGGACTATGATGTAAACTTTCAGTGGACACAATCCACTGTGGTATGAGCAGCCAGTATATTAGTATTTGTGGACATGGATATAATAGTGAATATGCGGAGGAGACATGAGATGGGCATGAAATAATGCTTAGATCCCCAAACGATATAGGTGAATCCCATATCATAGAAAAAAGGAAAAAAAGAATGAAGTAAGTGTCTTAGTGGGGAAAAGTCTAAAGAAAACAGAACTATGGTTTTGAAATGTTTGTATGAACAACTATCAGATGCAAGATGCACTTCAAAGCAAAGCCCCATGTTCGAAAAAAATAAAAATATATATTCATGCTTTAAGACTGTCTAGCACTTAAAATCTTTTGGACACCTAGGCACTTGGATAAAGTAAGCATGGATTAACCAGGTCTCACTATTTAAGGGGACTTATATTTATAGAATTCTACCTACACTAATTTGAAATGTGGTGCTCTTGATTAGGGAAAACCAAGTCTTATGGGTTTAATAAGCTTACAGGGCTTTATAATCATTCTGCAAGCTTCATGAGCTTAAATGAAGATAAGGATGTACAGACTCTTTCCACTGGCATGCAAAAGGAAATTAATGTGTGAAGAATATGGACATGAGTGGCCAACAGAGAAAGCTTCTTCTCTCTCTCTCTCTCTCTTTTGCACTGGTCTCCTTCCCATTATAATTCATGTATATTGAGTATGCTCATAGCTGCATTGGAATACCTTGAAATAAAAGCTGTCTTCATTTCTTCTTATAATTCAAAGAATATAAGAATTCAAAGAGATCTGCAGCTGAATATTCTCAACTCTTTTCCAAAACGTGCAGCCATGTTTGTTATTCAGACATCAGGTTGCTCTTTGTAGAGAAGGCAGGACTGAAAACACGTTATCGTAATATGACAAGAAGCACCCTTATGTTCTCTTACTCCACTTACCTATTTTTTCTTTCCATTTTCTGTGATTCTGGAGCAGGAGTAGGAAAAAAGGACCTGAGTCACAGAACAAAGTGAAACAAGAAGGTAGAGCCTGCATCACTCAACATGACATTAGAGTGGTTTTAAAGGAGAAAAATACTTGGTGAAATCATTCTCTTTTTTTCAGATTATTTATGCATCCTACATAAAAGCAACAACCTACACATTTAATCTTGTTTTTTAAGGTTAAACTAACAAAAAGCATTTTTCCTACTTATGCTAAGCCAACCAGCCTAAGAGAGAAAGATTTATTCTATCCAGCTCCTAATTGTCATAAGAAGATATTGCCTGCAGGAACAAGAAAACATGGGGCTCTTTAACTAAGGTAAAGTAAAATGGTTAGGGAGAATCCTCCTTTGGTAGTCAAAATTGGAGGATGGTTGGGCAGGTCTGCTTGGTTTGTTCAGCTGGAAAAGAGTTTTTTTTTTAATAAACTGGTGTAGGCTTTCATGGCTGGTATCTGTTGGGCAGTAGTAGGCTTCAGGGTTTAATGGCTGTGGTCTAGAGAATAGATTTCCTGACATTTCAACAGCTACTGTGGCTGGCATCTTCAGAGGCAAAGTGGACACAGACAACTGAGCAGAGACTGATTGAGCTCCTGTCTTTATAGTGGGTATCCTGATTGGTTTTTAGGTGAACTGGTTTCCAATTGGTGCAGGTTGGTGAGGACTGATTGGTTCTTTGCTTGTACCCAATCCTGATTGGTTATTTTGGTGGTGTTGGTTCCTGATTGGTCCTTTGTCTTTTTTGGAGTGCTGAATCTGGATTGGTTCTTGGTGTGTGTGTGTGTGTTTAAATATGTGAGAGGCTTTCTTAGGCCCTCCTAAGTTTCACTTCAAGTTCTTGCAAGATACGAAATCACTGCCTCCACTCAGCCACTAAGTGTTCAGTTGCATGATTCATACTGACTAGAAATCCTTTTTGAAACAAGAACAGTTCTGGCTGCTACAGCTGGGAATAGAAGTGCCAAATTGGCCTCTTTAGCCAGCACTTCTATGCATGCCACAACTACCTTTCTCTACAACCAGTGTGGGATGAAAGATTTTCCAAGGTACATGTGCCTAGCTAGCTAGCTAGCCAACCAACCAGTCATCTACTTAATGGAAAGCCTGCAACTAATTTAACTTTCCTTTTGCTTTTGGGCAAGCCATCTTCATTTTTGTGCTTGGGAACTGAGGCCATGTTGCATGAAACTCCTCAGAGATTAGATTCTCCTCATATATTCATGTATTAATTATCACAAGGAACCTATTCTAGACTAGAACATGTTAGGCAATGTTTCAAGCTCCTTGATTGTTGTCTAAAACGAAAAGTGATTCTCGTCTAAGCCAGAATCCTCTTTAGAAAGATTTTTTGAAATGGAGAGGCTGGGGCTCTAAGAAGTCCAGCAACAGAACTGATTTTCACTTGGAAACAATATATATGCATCAACATTAGGGTGGAGGCTTTCTGATTTTCTTTCTAACAGCCTTCCTATGATCTGGTGAAGAGGTCAGCTTTTTTTTAATAATGCAGAAAATTGTACTTGGCTGTTTACATCATGATTGCCTGAATCTTTATGAATCTGAGAACCAAGTGGATTGCCTTCATCATATTACATGGAACTGGAAGGGATTGCTTTTTTCTCAGCCATTTTGTTTGCTTCTAGAGCAGAAGTTGGACCACTTTATATTTCTTTCTGGCCTATGAAGAAAAAAAATAGAATTATATCTGGAAGGTATCAAAGCTTAGGAAAAGTGATAGGATTACAAAACTGTTGTGATGATGCACAGAAGAAAAGACCTTGGAAATATATAATGATCTCCATAGCATCTATGCAGGTACAGCAAATAGGAGAGTAGCAAGATTGCTTCTGCTTTTAAAAATTATTGTCAGCTCAGGAAAACCATGTATTGGAAGAGTTCTAGATTTGGCTACTTCCTTATAATGAAACTCTAGGTGTAGACTTTTTTTTGGTCACAGTAGTGAGATAAAAATCTCAGCATTGTGAATTTGGGGCTTCTACTACTCTAATTTCACATTTTCAGCATTTCAAATAATGAACTCAGTCTCACAGACAAACTCTAGCATGAACTTAACACAAGCCACCTATAAATCACGGTTGCATGTTCTCCATAAAAACTCTTGAAACAGAAGAAAAATATCATCAGTTCTGTAGTACAACAACGTGCATAGAATGATTAGAGGCCCAAACCAATACTTCCAAAGATGGCTCTAAGGTTTTTATCCCAAAAAAACAAGAGTAATTATATATGCATCCCAGGTCCTATTTGAGCAGAGCAGAACTTTGGCATTTATATTTGGTATCCCAGAAACAGTGCAATCTAACCACAAGCCATGTTTTGCTAGATCGGTTAGGAAAGCCTGTATTATAATGACTATTCAGGTCTAAGCATTCAGCAATGGAGCAGGGTGTAATCCTACATCATTTGGTTGAGAAATACCTCAGTCCACCAAAAGATGTCCTCTATTTTGCTTTCATTGACTTAAGGGCAGCCTTTGATTCAATACCATGTGATAGACTTTGAAAGAAGCTAGCTGCTGCATTGATTGACCAATGCCTCCTTAAACTGAGAGTAGCAGTGCATCATCCCATCTCCATCACAGCAATGGCAATTTAACCAAAACCTATCCCTACCCAGAAAGGCATAAAACAAGGATGTATTCTTGCCTCATCTATAGGTAACATCTAGGTGTCAACTATAATGATATAGTTAATTTATATCTTAGATCTTTAATTTATATATTAATAACATAGCTGACATTTTCGCTAAGCCAGTACTTCATCCTCAATCTCTTGCTCACCATTCCATCTCTATCCTATTATATGCTGATGATGCAGCCATTCCATCTGTAACACATGTGGGAATGTGCCAGTGTCTTAAAGCCTTGTCATTTTATTGCTCCAGGGAACACCTTAAAACTAATTATTCTAAAACAAAGGTTATAGTATTTTCAAGAAAAGTCTCCAACTAGCTGGAAGATCAACGGGAGGCTTATTCAGCAGGTTAAAACCTTCAAGTATCTAGGTGTTCATTTTCAATCATCCTCTCGCTGGAACAATCAAGTGAGTTAATTTAATATAGCGGCCCAAAGAACATCCCTTGCAATTATCAGATAAGCAAATCAACATGGCAACAACTATGTCCCAGCAGCAATTAAGTTATTTAAATCCAAAGTTCTGGTTCTGATGCTATATAGTGCCTAACTGTGCATCTATAAGGATACCTCTAGGCTCAAAAGTGTCCAACCAAAATTTTTAAAATCTATTATGTGTATCCTTGATTTGACTTTGTCAGGGATGTTATTTCCATGGCAAAGCAGTCTGGGAAATGTAAGAATGCGAGGCAGAGAAAAAGTGCTGTCTAATGGTCTGATGAAATGTCCAGCAATGTCTGATGCAATGTCCAGCACAAGACAGTCACAAGACAATGACAGAGCAGGCTGATGCAAGGTGACATTTGATTGGCTAGCAGCCACATAAATATGGAAGCAAAGCATAGGCATTCTCTCTCTCATTTGTGAAAAGTCTTCCTGTTACTCTGCCGGTTTGTTTGACAATTTAATTGCTGTATTTGGATATTGGATTTACTGTATGCTGGACTATGTTTATTGGATTATGGACATTGGTTTCTCTATGGAATTTGTATCCTGTATATACCAACAACTTCTAGAGTGCTATGCGTAAGTGTTATTGTTTTTTGCACATTTTTCTGTAAATAAACGGGTAAATAGTGCACCACAAGGACTGATATTTTTAACCCCAAGGACACGGTGCTTAGTGGAAGTCTCTCTCCAACAGACTTAATGCTCTCATATGATTAGAATTAGGGCACATCACCTTTGAGACTCTGAGACTTTGTTATCTTAGATTCTTGTTCAACCAAATCCTTTGGGAACCTCCTTGGTTCACCTTGCCCTGTTAGATAGGTTTACTTTGTCTCTAAAAAGAGAAATAAATTAGGATTTGGCATACTTTGGCTTTTCACTTCTGGTAATATCCACTCTTCAGTTTGATAAATCTTTGCCTGAAATAGGAGAGGATTTGTCCTAACTGCCAGGAAACACGCTGAGACAAGAAACTGGTCTCTAATGTTTTATTGCTTGTACATAACAGGAATCCTAACAAACTGAAGAAGCGTGGAAAAACCCCAGCCATATAAACCCCAAAGGTTAGGGCAGTCCCGATCTGTGTCTCTTTGAATGGCTGCCCAATTCCTCAGTGCTACACATGCGCTTAACAGTCTGGATGGGAGCCCCCTGCTCGCCATCCTTACTCATGACAGGATTTGAGACCAAGACTTCCAAACTGACAAAGCTAGTGTTTCTCACCTTCAGTATAGTGTAATTTTCCTTCCCTTTTGGACTATTCCTAGATATTTTTTAAACATGTTACATACCGCACAGAGAAGGATTTTCCTTGGTGCAAGTTGATGCATTACTCATTCAGGTAATAGGCAGGCAGATACAGTGGTCTCCTTTATGAACATCACACCAGAGTATGCTCAGTTATTGAGGTTGAAACTATCACATGTATTACTAAAATGCCCACTTTATACACAATGGCAAATGGACCTTATGCTATCTTTTGTTAGAAAACCTGGTTGTTTTTATGTCCATGAGGTAACTATTCTTCTTTTGTAACCTCTAAGAAGGTTGCAAAATTGTTATGAATAGCTAAGGCTTTTAGAAGCTGTCTTACTCCCTCTTCATATTATTAATTATTTTAGGCCTGTCCTACATATACACATATAGATGTTTGATCTGCTGTATTCGATATATTTTTAATTATTGGTCTTGGACTGTAAATAAATTAATAAGACTATTAGACTATTGTGGTGTTGCCACCAGTCTTCTCCACCCCTAGCTTTGCAGAAGGTTTTTTGGTATTATAGGATGGGTTTCAATTAAACACAATAAAGCTGCATGTATGGGCTGTGCTGGAACAAAGCTGTAATATGGAGAGGCAGATGCTGGACATTATTAAAATTTGTGTCATTAAAAGAAAGGCTATATTGTGGTGGATATTTGACTTCAAATGTTGCTCTGCCTCACTTGTTATTTAGAGGTTCATCCTAGAGAGTAAGCTAAGACTTGCATTTCTTTCTGTCCTTCCCTCCTTTAGTTCTAACCTAAACTGAACTGTTTACCAATGTATTCAGTGCAGGGACTGAATTTCGGCTGGTTTTGATAAAACCACAAGTAAAACGTTGCTGGGGAGGCTTAGGCCAAATTGGCCTGCATCCTAGAACATACTCCAAAAGAAGCCTTGTGGAATACAGAGTACATGCAAAAAGATTTGCCCTCAGGGAATCCATCCCACTTCCGTTAAACTGATATTTTGCTCATCCTATTAAGAGCTTCCTCTGAGGAGTAGAAATGCTAGATTGCCTCATTAAGACTCATCATTTACAAGTTGTTGACAAAACTTGGCATTTATCCTATTGTCATAATAAATGTGAGAAAATGACCATTTGGCAAGTAAGTGAGGGTGCAAATAAATGAATAACTATCCCATGAAGGAGTAAATCACATAATCCCAGCATATCCAGGGCTGGAGTCAAGGTGTTAGTATTTCTGTGCTACTCTACTGAGTTGTAAATTATAATGGTGAAGGGAAAAAGCAATGCTGTAAACTCAAAGTAATATTTTAAGAGAGAGAAGATTTCCCAGTTTAAATTATTTTGCCACATTTTCCTGTCTGTGTGAAATATGAACTTGAATAATTTATTTCCTGAAAACTACTAGGATAAGGGATTATTATAGCATTATTTCCAAAAGAAAACTACTGGATTTCTAAGGCTCTGATTTTGTTTCAAAGTCTTCTCACTGAGATAAATATAGGTTTCTTGTTGAGGTATTTCCCCATGCAGTTTTATCTTCAGAACATGTTGTGTAGATTAGGTTAAGAGATAGTGGTTGACCCAAGTTCACCAAGTTAGGTTCATGGTGATGGCATTAAGATAGAAAGTTCCTAGTTTTAATCCAAAATCGCTATTAAATATATATTTTTCTTTTACCCCCACAAGGTAATAAAGATTGAACAGGTTGGTTTTAAGCAAAGTCTTCATATCAGGAAAGCATTATCCTTTTATTTCTTGAATCACTTGGGTAGATCATTATTTTTATTTCTGGTATTTGCTGATTTTTGTGTGATGTCACTTGAGAGGAGATTCAGAAAATCTGACATGGCTGAAATGAACATAGCATGCATTGAGTTAGTTCTGCTTATGTGTTTTTCCAAGCTATTTCCAGATTCCTGCAGAATACAGGATTTCAGTGTCCACTGTAGTTATTGGTTAAGGTGGATTCATACACAGAGAAAACAAAGGGGACTAAACTCATATTACGATTACAGTATATTTTAGAATAATACAAACATTGCATGCTGATAATTAAACTTAACAAATTCCCAATGACTTTTAATCTTAATTTGTTTTAAAATAAACAATAAGATAGTTGAAAAGATGAATCTCATGGTCAATCAGATCTACTCCAGTGTTGGCACACAGCCTTGTATTTAACTTTCACACATTTTAACGTTGGTCGTCACACATATACTGTAACTTCATCATCACAATTGCATTGCCCTTTCCAAAACACTTTGATGTCAGATACTCTGAAAAATCCAATACCCTTTCTACAAAATTGAAATCAGTAGAGAAAGACATTTGCATCTCCTCTTCTGTATTTGTGATTTCATTTTTTTTCTTTCCAGTGCAAACTTCAAGTGGGCATATATTCCATGCTTGTTTGCCGGAGCAGGAAAATGGAAGACCAAGTTTTGTTAGAACAGGGGTGCCTGCAAGGTATGGTCAAAAAAATCAAGATGGCCAACCGTATTTTTTTATATGCATCACATATCCAATACACATTTAAAAGATCAAGCAGAATGTTGGTCACATCATCAGGGCTGCCACCTTGACCTTTTTGACCATAATTTGCAGACACCCATGTGTTAGAATCAGATGATCCATCACACTTACTGTACCTTCTTTGGACCCACCATTTGACTTTTTAGCCACAGAAGGTGGAAATTTTCTGAGATAAGGTTTTCTTGTTCAAACCCAATGTTCCATGAGGTTACTGGGATATACTCCCAGGTTTCATAGGATTGCAGCCTTGATATCTCTATATTGTAAATTTTATACAACTTGGCAGTCAGAATGATCATTTTCATATTATATACATGAAATTGGGACTTATCCTCAGTCACTGAGTTCATGACTGAAAACTGAAGTAGAGATTTCCAGCCTCATGATTCATGTTTCTAATCACTGCATTATATCCAGTTCAGTCCTCTGCAGTTAGAGGATTGAGGTGGATACGGAAAACTTCGTTTCACAAAATGTGGCCGGCACTCACTGTGTGGCTTCAGGGAATTCAATATTTCTTAGCAAGTTTCTCAGTTCTATAACTTGCAAGTAATAGGGTCTAGACCCTCATAATCATAATAGAACATTATTAAAAATATTAATGCATTTCAAAGCTGAAATTCTATACCCCCTCACCTGGGAATATCCCACTGAACAGAACAGGATTTAGTTTTCAATAGACATGTATCATACTGCTCTGTAAATGCACATGCCACTATATAAAGAGCTGGAACATAAACTTGTATAGAATTAAATTAAATTTCAAGTCACTAAACACATACATTAATTGTTTCTATGTGCTATTATATGAATTATGGGCAAACAGTCAGACCAAATATAGAAAAAAAATGAGATAAAGAATACAAATTGTGAGAGCTGAAAGCACAAAGTGCTTAACAGACTACAAAAGGACCCAGGCTCAAATCCATTCAAGCATTTGTTATCTAAATCAGTGTTTCCAAACCTGGGAATTCTGGGACTTGAAGTCCACACATCTTAAAGATGCTGAGGTTGAGAAACACTAAGTGATCCAAAATATTCAAAGAAGGGGCATATCAGACATGGAGTGTAACATCTGTTTGTTGCTCACATGAGAGTGGACAAAAACAAAAACAAAAAAAAGGGGTGGAGAAGAAAGGAACTGATATAAATATTTCCTTCGCTATGAAGTGCTTTTAACTATTCACAAACTAAAATCTAAGCAAATCTAGCATACTTCACCTGTGAAGATAGAATGCAATGCTGGGAAAAGAAATGCATAACTAGGAATGCCACCCAAAGGAGAAGGAAAAATTGCATATAAACCAATTGACAGTTATCAATACAAAGTCATTTACAGGAATGTTATGAGCTACAGTATGCTGAGTTTCATTTATTAATGGGTAGGATTGAAAAAGTCATACATATGTAAAATATATGGAACTGGACATCTTTATGGTACATTGAATTAACTGAACACTGCTCTCTCCCACAGGTATAACTAAAGGTATTTCAAGGTCAGTAATTTCAGACATTTTGGGTTAATTTTTCATTGGACCAAGCATGTGTGTCAGCATTTCAGAACATACCAATGAAGACTAAATGGAATTGTTTGTGGACAAGGATTCCTTGGGTGACAATGTGCCTACCAATGTCTTTTTTTAAAGAATGAGGTCTAATACATCTACCTAATGGGGATCCTATGGGTCTAGATTGGAATGGAATTAAGGAGGATTTAATTGTATTGTATTTTTAGTTAAACCATAGAATACAGTATAACACCTTGGCAAACATGGAATTACACATGGTTTAAGTTCATTCCACCAATCCTTCTTTGTCTGCAAGTTCTGCTTTCAACTTGACGATCGGTCAGTTCAAATGCTGTAGGATTTCCTCAGGATGCCAATAATTCAGCTCCAGCCAATAGGATCGCAGCAAAGGGGAAGTCCAACTTTACACCTGATATCAGAGATCTGCAGTAATCATGAAAATTAAAACCCCCAAACCCTTAAAACCTTGGAACACAGAAACTGATTCCCTTTCATATTGCAATTTAACCAAAAATATTAGTAGGTCTGTTTACCTTATTCATGGGGATATAAGCCCATAAATACACACTTTCCTAAAATGAGAATATAAGCATTTTCACCCTCTGCTTCACTGGTACAGTGACAGCACTCTTACAAGGCTAAACCAAACAACCTATGGTGATTACCTGCATGCTGTAAAGCAAACCCAACCTCATATATACTGTAACTTGTATTCTAACCATGCCTCTGCCCATATACACCTCAGAGGCATTCTCAGAAAATGAACAATGGTTGGCTGTAGTCCAGATGCTTTGCTTGCTTCTTGATATATCTTGCTAAGCATTTTGTGAGAGTGAATATAATATGCTCTCAAAATTCCAAATTCGCAACTGGTGCAGAAAGGTTGGGGACCATGTCTTAGTCTATTATTTTACAATTTTTTTTCTGAAAACTATGGATTTTAATATGAAAAGCATGTGTTTTTCACCCTGCAATTATTACTTATTTTGCAATAAATAAATAAATAAATCAGCTACTGAGTCTTGTATTTGTGATAGAGCATCTGAAACAGGTGGCCAAGAATTGACCCTGAGTCAAGAAAAGTAATGACCAAGGACACATAGAACTTGTGATGATGGAGCTTGCTGGAAGCCTCTTTGAGGAACAGCAATGCTATGCAAGTTAATTGTTGATCTAGATGGATCAAATGCTTTTAATAAATAACTTTAATACTTTCACTGAAATTTGGGCTTACATCCCTTGATTTCCTACTCAACTCCCAAGATTCACACTTTGCACAGTCTCTCTACTTCCTAAGTTGTAGCAGATGAACAAAATCATTTTTTCTTGATTCAAGTACCATTTTTAATTACTACTGGAATAAATTCCTCACTTTTTGGAATTCTGCTCTGAAAACAAATGTTTCTTTTGTAAAGAGCCACAAGCATAGAAAAACGCACACACAGAGACACACACACACCTTGTATCAAAATAAAAAGAGGCATCAGCCAGAGTTTTTATTGTTTGTGTGTGTGTGTGTGTGTGTGTCACTGAAGATGAGAATGATTTGTCCCCTTTAACCTCATTTTACTATTATGAACAGGACCAAAACTCCAGTATTTTGATTTGCTGAAAACTGCCAACACTTGAGAATATATACTTCCTTTTTCCAAATTACCCAGAGATGTTTATACTTTTTATAGCAATTATATTATAATCATATAACTCCAATAATAAATAAGAATTAGAACAAATGTTAAATCTAGCTCTGTGCAATTATAGTCTTTTTCTGTGAACTAAATTTCAGCTTGGCTTGTTTTGTGGTTTCGGATAGTCTCTATTAAATATAGAAAAATCCAGTTAATTAATTAGACCTTAGTGTTAAATGAGTTTTTTAAGCCTGAGAGACAAGAGAAATGTGGGATTTGCAGGGCCTTGACAATGCAGTTAATGATGCTAAACCCAAAGTGAGTGCTAATATACGCTACAATATCTTAAGTGTCAGAAATACACTGGTTGATATGAATTCAAATCAAATGCTAGAGATTAATGAGAAGTAATAAAGGTTAATTTACCATTGATCTGCAGATTGTCCTTATTTGCTTGGGATTTTTGGCATTACTACTCCATGTATTACTATTTTCTGATTACAGAATTGTGCATTTGTGTTAAAATGTGATCAAAGAGCTCCTAGAGATTTATTTTCTCTGTTTAAATATTTCTGACCTGCTAATTCTCAAGTTTGAGGTCATTTACCAAACACACCCATGTAATATTGGTATAGGAAAAGTGTATTCCAAAGATGTAAAACAAACAAACAATCTACAGTGAGAAAAATCTATTTCTGTTCCTCATTTTCCCAGTCCTATATGGTTTTGCCTTGTTTCCACATTAATATGGGAATTTTTGAAATCCATGCACAAAAAAGTATGTATTTCTGTCTTCATGTCTCCTAATATATACATTTTTATATGTGTTTTATGATTTTTGAAAATAGTTTCTTCCAAATGCCTTTGTGCATGATATTTCAATTAAAATAAAGATTGCAACATTTGTTTCCAGGTTGACACGTCCTTGATCTGTCAAAGCGGGGAAACACCAAGCATCCTTCATGGATGGGTCAAATGGGATGTGTAGATCCTTCTGGAGGAGAGGGGCCCTTAGACATCCTGGACATAAACTATGTACTGTAGGGCTTTGATGGCAATAAGCAGGACCCCAAAGTATATCTGGAAATCAGTGTGGCACTCATAATATCATTAGCACTACTGTGGAAGCTCTCTATGGTCTGCTGCATTTTGTGCCAGGTGAAGTTTCTGGGTAGTGTTCAAGGGCAGCCAAAATAAAGTATACTGCAGTAGTTTAGAGGTGTAAGTCACTGTTGCCAAGTCCTCTTACTCTCAAAATGCGCACAACTGGTACACAGCCAAAGCTGGGCAAAAATATTAGTAGCAATCACCTCTACCTGCAGTTCTACCATGATCATAAGCTGTGAACCTGCTCCTTTGGACAGTGTGACTGCATCAAGAAACTAGCAGGAGAGAATACCCACCAGTAAGGATATAGAATATCTACTAATCTAGTATAAGACTGCACTTAAACTCTTGGGTTTAGAAAAGTCCACTTAACCTTGAGTCTTTCTTCTCCAAATTCAGACTCCTGTTTCTTTGTAATGGTTGCCTATTCTAAAACACTTTCAGACTCATGAGCAGGAATTCAAAGATATCTGATTTATTAAAGAATAGTATGCAGGATCACAGAGAAAGCTGAGAATGATAAAAGCATGCCAAATGCAAACTAAAAACCCTCGGTGCAAATGAGATCCCCCCCCCTATAGAATCTTCCCAAGTTCACAATCCCAGGTGCTTCTAACAGTTTCTGATGGTCTGTGGGAAAAGTCGTTGAACAGAGAACATAACCCAAAGACATTCCATTGTAATGAACACAGATACAGAGCTTGGTACAAGGTTTCACAGCAGCTCCCTCCCAAACAGAAACACGCGTCAGCACCATGGCATGTGAAACGTTACGATGTATACTGTACATTGAAACAGTGAACATGACATACTGCCCCCCCCCCAAAAAAAAACACTAAGCAGCAGGCTTCAAAGGGTAAGCAAGGTGGAAACGGCGAACTAAATCAGGAGCATTAACATGGCAGGCAGACACCCATTCAGGATGAGGAAAGTGCTTCCATTGGACCAGATACTGGAGGGTGCCTCAAAGCTTGCGAAAATCAATGACCTCCTTGACCTCAAAGTGCTGTTGGCTGTCAGTCATGATCGGAGCAGGAGGAGGAGGTTGAGGATGCCAGCAGGAGGAGTGGTGGACAGGCTTGAGCAAGCTGCAATGGAAAACAGGGTGCAAGTGTTTCAAATTGTGAGGCAGGTCCAATTTAACAGTAACTGGATTGATAAGACCAACAATAGGGAAAGGACCAATGAACTTGGGAGCAAGTTTTTTAGAGGGTTGTGGTGACTTGATAAATTTGGTAGATAGATACACCTGATCCCCAATCTTGAAGTCGTGTTGCAAGGAACGATGCTTATCGGCTTGGTACTTGTAATCAGCCTGGGCATCAGCCAAAGCTTGTTGAATTACCGGCCAGGAATCAGACAGCTTAACAGCCCAGTCAGATGCAGAACATGTTTGGGAAGGGGGTTGTGGCAGTTCAGGGATGGGAACAAAGTCGTGACCAGAAACCACACGAAAAGGAGATTGCCCGGTACTTTGATGGACAGCATTGTTGTAAGCCACTTCAGCAAAAGGTAGTAACTCCACCCAATCATCCTGATGGTAGTTAAGGTATGCTCTAAGAAACTGTTCAAGAGTGGAGTTCAAAATCTCAGCAGAACCGTCAGTCTCAGGATGGGAAGACGTGGACAGTGCTTGTTTGGTGCCAATCAATTTTAAAAATGATTTCCAAAACTAGGAAGTAAACTGTGTCCCGCGGTCACTGACCAAATGGGAGGGGCTACCATGGAGGTGGTAGATGTGGATGAGAAATAGGCATGCTAATTGCGGGGCTGACGGGATGCACATGGAATGAAATGTGCTTGTTTGGAGAAAAAAATTTTTACAACCCAAATGACAGTTTTCTTTTGACTGGGAGGAAGATCCACAATAAAAGCCATAGAAATCTCATCCCAGGGACGGGATGGGCTGGCCACTGGCTATAGAATCCCATGTGGTTTCCCCCCCTTACGTTTGGACATGGCACAAACAGGACAGGAAGCAACATAGTCCTTAACATCACACCTTAAGGTTGGCCACCAAAATTGACGGTGAACCAAATGCAAGGTTTTGACAAAACCAAAGTGTCCAGCAAGTTTATCATGGTGGCTGCCCATTTGCATTGCAACAGTTCCAGTGAAATGGGTTGCCACCCCCCACCCCACTGTTGAACCATCCAACTGTGTGAAGATCAAAGGCTGCTGGAGGGGGAAGCTAGGCAGGTCCAAAGCAGCAACCAGATCAGGGTGAATTAAACACCTGGAACACCCAGAGTCAACCAAAGCCCAGACCTCTGTAGTTTTTGTGCGGGAGCCCAATTTCACTTTTACTGCTAAAGTGGGACAGTCAGCACTCACCATAGCATCCTTGTGCCCATCTCCTCCACCTGCCTGCAGGCGCTCTTCATGGCAGGTGGCTGGTGTTTCCCACCGGCTCCTTAGAGTCGTCTTCAGCCTCTCCCGAGGAGTAGAATACTTCCTCAGCTGGCTGTGCCCTTGGCTGCTGTCATCCGCCATGAGGGTGGGGGCGATTTGGCTGGCGGCTTGTCTGCTCGATCTCCAGCCTTGGCTTTTGGGCAATCAGCTGCTTGATGCCCTTCCTTTCTGCATCAGAGACACCGACCCCTTGCGTAGCGCCAATCCTTCTCCTCATCCCAGGCTCTATAGCCTGGTACGGCAGCAGTCGCAGCACTTTGGGGTCCCCTCATGGGGGCTGGTGGTTTTTCAGGTCTTCTGGTTTGCATGAAGGTATGCTGAACGTGCTCAGCCTTGTCTGCCAGACAGATCCATTCGTACAATGACTCTGGGTTGTCCCTACACAATGCCCACCATAGGACATCCCAGTTGAGTCCCTCTTTAAACTGTTCTATTAAGGTTGACTGAGACCAGTTGGGGATTTTCCTAGCTAGAGCCTTAAACTCCAGGGTGTAATCAGCTACAGACGGGTAAGATCCTTCAGCGCCTTCTTAGCTCTTGCCTTGGCCAGAGGATCCTCAAAATGCAGCTTTAATGCCCACAGGAAGTCCTCAAAATAATCAAGTGCAGGTGAGTCAGCCACACTTAATTGAACATACCAGTCAGCCGCTTGACCCTTCAACTTGGTGACAATGGCAGTTATCTTAGCCTCTTTGGAAGGGAAGTATGCTCCAAACTGCCTCATGTAACTTTTAGCATTAGTTAGAAAGAAAGATAACTTGGTTGGATCCCCATCAAACTTGACAGAAAAGTCTCTCACCCCCACTCCTGTTGGAGCAGAATCGGCGGCTGCTTGAGTGGTTGGGCCCCAGGTTACAGTAGCTCTCCCCTTTCAGGGTGGGGATGCTGGTGGTCGAGCCCTTCAGGGTGGAGATTCATCCCGGAGCCATCTCCAGCCCCGCTCCGCTGGCGGTCCAGATGGGAGGATGGGGGATGGTTGCGTGAAGCTGGGATCTCCTCCGCGCCTCCCCTGCCCCCCCAGTGACAGAGACAGGTTTCTTAGCATGTACTCCATCGATTCTATTTTGGCCCCCATCACTTTCAGGGGTTTGAGATTCCTCCTGCCTTCGTGTGTTAGGCTGTCTCTCTGTTGATACCGTGGTAGATTCTACGTCTGGGTCAGTGGGAACCGATACTTCCAGGATGCCTGAGACATCCCTGGCTGGGGTTCTCCCACTTCATCCCAGGTGATCAACTCTGTGGGCGATTCGCTGGGTGCCGCTTGCTCTGGTTCTCCCCCATCATCAGATTCCTCCACCTCAGGACTGGAACTCGATTCCTCCTGGAAATCTGAAGGTTCTGGGGTGAGGCTCAGTTCTCCGCTCTTGACCATCGACTCGGGCATCAAGCTAGCCGTCTCCTCAAGTCGCCCGGTCATGAGCTTGGACTTGGCCATCGTTAACTATTTTCCCTTGCAAGAAACTAATCTTGGTAGGAGCTAACGGTACAACTTTGGTGATTCTCAGCTTTATGTAATGGTTGCCTATTCTAAAACGCTATCAGACTCATGAGCAGGAATTCAAAGATATCTGATTTATTAAAGAATATTATACAGGATCACAGAGAAAGCTGAGAATGATAAAAGTGCACCAAATGCAAACTAAAAACCCTCAGTGCAAATGAGATCCCTCCCCCCATAGAATCTTCCCAAGTTCACAATCCCAGGTGCTCCTAACGGTTTCTGATGGTCTGCGGGAAAAGTCCTTGAACAGAGAACATAACCCAAACACATTCCATTGTACTGATTTCACATACAGAGCTTGGTACAAGGTTTCACAGCAGCTCCCAAACAGAAACATGCGTCAGCACCATGGCATGTGAAACGTTACGATGTATACTGTACATTGAAACAGTGAACATGACATTCTTGCACATTTCTTTGAAAGCATGGACCTTGGAATCCGTCTCTTAAATGTTTACCAAAGGCTGGATTACTGGCTCTGAATTGATTTGTTGCAACCTTTTAAAATCAGTACATAGGTGTCAGTTATGTATCTTTGCCTGGAGTGCTTTTTCAACCACAGGAGATTCTTTTAAGGTCCCACTGTAGGCATCTGGGACCAATGGAAGGCATCAGCCTAAATAATTCTCTAGTGATGCATCTGAAAAGTACAGTGACCAAGGAGTTTTGTTTTTGACAATCCTATGACCACCTGACTTATCTATAGTGTCATGTTTCATAAAGGTTCACTAAAAGGCCATTTGTGTAAGGAGAATGGCAAAATATTTCCTTATTCTGTGGTGGATTTAATCTGTTTGGTTACTTCCTCCTGTGCCTTATGTTTTTTTAAAGTGATTCAGGGTTTTTTTTAAATCTAAGAACTGCCTTTTAATTTTTATTAATTGATATTTCATACTTGATTTTGATTTTGATTTTAATATTTATATATGATACACATTATTATATTATAGAACATACATTTCCTAAAATAGTAATAAAAGCTGTTCTTTGTTATTGATTCCCAGCTATACTCAACTTGCTTAGTCCTGAACTTGCTTAGACCAAATATTGGTTGTAAATTGCACTAGAGGACTTTTAAGCCAGAAGATCAGTTATTAATGTTCTACACAAGCAAGCAAATAAATAAAATTGCATATCCCAGTGAAACTGTGGAATGCATTATTTACAAGTACAGGTAGGAAATCACCTAGAATCATTCTCATTCATCATCTTGTTGCATGCAACTCAAGCAGAACTGCAATGTATACATTCAGATCCACAATTGCAGCACAGCATTGCACATGAATGATTTTAGTATCAAGATGTTTGCGGATAATGAATTTCCCTCTTTCTAATAATTTGAATGGAGGTAGATTACTTTGTGCATTTATACGATATCAGAGACACTACTGACAGCCAATTAGAAAGTCCTACTGTCATTTTATTCTAAATAAGAAAGACTATTTCAACCCTGAACACACAGAGATTTGCACTGAAATGGGTTGATTAATTTGTAACGGATTATGCCATTAGTGATAAAAATTGTTATGGAAATTACAGAGAATAGTGGTAAGAATCAATAGATTAATAAAGAGATTTCCAGAAAACTGAATGTGAGGAGCTGCTAAGTAACAGCAAGCAGTTACAAAGAACCATTGTGGACATATTAAACTTCAGTCCACTTCTGTCTGAAAAGCAGAGCAATTAATATATATATATATATTTATTAGTTCTTCATTGATAATTATTCATTGATGCTACAGATGGAGCATGGAAGCCCATTTGATATATCAACTTTCAGATCTATACACCTCATTGCATCATGCAATCTATTTAACATTTGATGGAAATTATTTGGGTTCTCAGCCAACATGACATTGTCTGCATCAATAGTATACATACTTTCACATCCCCAACCAACATCGTGTACCTCTAATGTCAGCATAAGCTTTTTTTTCTACATTTATTCATACATTAATTGAAAATGAAGGGGATGTCAGACACCTTTGTTTTACTCCCTGCTTAGTGCTGCGCCATTTCTGAAGTATTCTATTCTCATTCATGCTTTACTTCCATCATGTACTGTTCTTACTACATTCAGCAATCAAGTTAAAGCTCCATAATCAAGAAAAGCATTCAATAATAAACATGTGTCTGCTCATTTTATCATACACTTTTTCTAAATTAACAAGCCTACAATGGATTTTCTTTTTTCATTCATACTTTTCTCAATGGCTGGCTGAAGAGCAAAAATCTGATCTACGCAGTCCTTGCCCAGCTTAAAGCCATACTGCACTTCTGAAATTTTGCTCATTGTTACCTCTCCCATCTTTTGTATTAAAATTCTGCCAAGCATCTTTCTAGGTACATTTAATGCACTAATACCTCTGTATTTTTTGCACTTATTTTTGCTACTTTCTTTTTGTAAGGGGAAGGATAATGTCATTCTTCCAATAGTCTGGCTCTGATTTACTTTCCCCTTTTAATTTTAATAATTCCTTGGTCTGTTTGACCAAGCATTCTTTTCAACTATTGTTTTTCTCTGCATATTATACAGTATCTGTCTCTCATCCTCATAGTTTTCAGCAATCATTCTCCTATATGTATATGTTCCTCTTCCACAGTCTCTTTCACTTTATCATTCCACCAAACATCCTTTTTCATACCTTCATTATCATAACTCCACCTACTTCTGTGATACTGCATAACATTATTCTTTTCAGGCAGTTCCAAGCACAGAATTTCCTTAAAGGCCTTTTCCATTCATTCTCTTGAAAGATGTATCTATCTGCTAATACTTTTGCATACAGGATTCATCTTTTCTCTTCCTACAGTGATTTTATTTTCACTACTTTCTTTTCTTTCATGTCCATTTTTTTCTAAGATATGCTCCTTACAATGCAAAAAAAAAAAGAGGTCAGTCCCATATTCTCCACTTTTCATCTACCTTGTATCCTTCACATATTCTCTTACTAATCCAGCAAGAAGTTTTATCGACTGATTTTACAATGATACTAATTTCTTTGCCCTGTGTATGTAAGCATAGATTTACATGCTTCTAACAGACTGTTTTCGAATAATCTTCTTTTTTTTAAAAAAATCATATTTTAATCCCATTTTATTAACAATGCACAGTTTCGTTCACACTTCACCATAAAACATTTAATTTTATGTACACTTACAGTATGTCCTTTTTACTGAAAACTGTATTACGAAATTCAAATCACATCTACTCCAATTAGATCAATTTACTTAGGAATATAGAGTTAGCAATATGAATGTATGTCAAATGTATCATGAAGTCATGTGGTAGGGGAATAACACAATGCTTTCCCTCTGCCAAGTATAGTTTATCATATAGAAGGATGTACTCTCTGCAGAGATTATTCAGGGTCAACAAATGTGCATGCCTATATGAAGTAGCTTTCACACGGAGATATAGGTACTGAATCTTGTAACAAAGCAGCCTGCATAAAAGTATAGTCACCATAATTACATTGATAATACTCAGATATATTGCTTTAGGTAAAAAAAAATATTGAAAACATGGATTAAAGAATAACATCCTTGCTCTACTTTCAAGGAAAATCTCTTTGGTCAATACTGACCTGTATAGATCCTTCATCCTGTACAGAAAATTAGGAGATCCAGTCTGATATAAATGAGAAAACACCTGAATACAAGCAAGTAGACTCTGCCACAGCATGAGACTAATAGTGTCTATTGTTCTTTGCCACTAGAGTTCATAGAATAATGTATAATTGGCAAAACTGCATACAGTACTACATATTTTTTTAAGTATAGTAGGATAGTAAGAATAATTGAATTCAAAAGACATGAATTATGGGTGCATAATATGAAATGCACATATGAAAGCACAAAGTATCAGATTTGGGAATACTTAAGAAAATGTGAGAAAATGTGCTAAAACAATTGACTGAATGTGAACATAAGTGGGTCTGAAACAGACTAGATTTAAAATTACCTGCACATCCTACTGAGGGATCCACTTTCAAGTTGCCAGCTAATTAACTCTTTTTTAAAAATAAAGCTTTATTAATTTTTTCCAAAGTATAATTAAAATACAGATAGAATATAGAACAGATAGAATACAAGTCTAAAAAGGAACAAGGAAAACTAAAACAGTGCAAGAATAGATAGAAAAACATAAGGCAGGTGACTTCTGACCTTCTTCAACACAGATACAAAAGCATATAAAAAGTTAATCTCTTACTATTAATTATATTTTTAGTAACATTATTTCTCTAAAGTCAAACGATTTAATCATCAAAGCCCAAAATCAGAACTTCATTTTTTTTCTGGTTACAAGCTAATAGTCCAAAAGCAGCTTCCAAATAGAAACAAATCCAGTTACAGTATTTTCTCTTATCAATGCTGTCAGTTTAGCCATTTGCATCAGTTCCATTAACTTAATCATCCAATCCTCAACTGAGGGAATTTGTGCATCCTTCCATCTTGGAGCATTATCATGTTATCATGTGTAAGAACAGAGTCTCATGCTACTTCTCAACTGTTAGTCCATCAAACCCGCCAGCTAATTAACTCTTGAAGTTCACAAGATGACAGTTGTAGTCACTCCGTCTAACAAAGTTCTCATCTCACAGGGTTCTTGTGGGACTAGAAAGGATATGCCTCTTTGATGCCTTGGAAAGAAGGGTAACAGGATGATGATGATGATGATGATGGTCCTAACCATCCATAACAGTAAATGGCAAGTGTTATGGATGGTTAGGAAAATCATCATCATCACTCAGTGGCAAATTCAGCTAATAATTTTTAAGATGCGTCAACTTTAAAATAATTTTCAGTTTTTAAAGATTTATTTTAGATGCCTACCACCCCTGAGCACATATTATTAGTCTTTAGTAGTGTGGCTCCAGGATCATTATATTACTTGAAAGCTGCTTGGACCATTTCTCAGAATGTTTCTGATGATTGTGAACAAGAGAGGGTCAGTAAAAATCCAAATTCATTCTAATTGATCTGAATGATTTTCATGTTTTTGTTGCATTTCACAAGAAGCTTTCTGCTTCACGAATTAAATATGAATTATATAGATTATAAAATGGAAAATGTGGTTTACAATATACAGGTGGTTGCATACAGTATATGTATTTCATAATATATAACATTACTCTGACATTCAGATATAACAAAACCCTGCCCAATAAATGACAGGAATATAATTCACATTTCAACTGTGTTGCCTTGATGCAGACGTGGATTCCCTAGGATTAAGTACCTAATAAAGTTTAAGACTTGTGCCTTAAGTAATAGAGGAGTCACCAACCTTTAGGTGCATACCCTACTGAGAAATCAGAAATCACCCTAGAAGAACTGCTTAAGTAGACTCCCTTTTCTGGACACTTCTGCTGGATCAACCACTATCAATCTTCTGGAAGCTGTTTTGAGTGTTTCAGTACTGCAGTAACCTTGGTCTTAAGTGCATAGGTTACGGAGTTGCCACCTTCCAGATGTGCCTGGGGCTTTCTAAAACCTGGATGTTAGCAATGGAATGGGAAAGGAGAATAACATAGAGACTAGTAGCCCCATGGACTGGACATCTTACTTACAAAATAAATACAACATAGGATATAAGATACATTAATGAAAATGTCATTTCCACTGTTAAGAATTATGCTTTTAGATTTGACCCACCCTGATGAAATAATTGTTGATGAGCCGAACTTGTCAACACTTATTACACAGTTATTTTCTTTAATCAAGTGATCACTTCTGCTTAACTGTATTTTCAAGGAAAAAAGAAGAGATTTATTTGACTCACCTATATGCCTGGAAATATGTATTTAGCACAGCTGTTCTTTTGTGCTCAAACTCATCACAAAACCCCAGCTTAAATGTAACCCACCATTGATCTGCAGTAAGTGGAAACAAAATCTCTCCTTAATTAGTATCATCCAATCACTTTTTTACATTTCTACTGAACACACACTGTGAACTGTTTAATAGACTATTATTTAGAAAAGTGGAAAAGAGCTCACATGTACACACACCCACACACACACACACACACACATAGCCAAGCCTGATATACATAGTTACTGCTGGTGAAAATAAAAACTAACGGTGCCAATGAAAAATGTGTTGCAAAATAATGGGGAAAAAGATGTTTCGTTAAGATGGGGCTTTACTGGCATTTTACTGTATAGATGAACACCACTCCAATTACTGCCAACAATGGAGAAAAAGCCAGAAAGATATAGATTCATTACTTTCAACATCCTTAACTGTCTACCACTGAATTCACTTATGTGCTCCCTTTTTTTTTCACAGAACTCAGAATGGGAGGAGGACGGGGAGAGGGAAGAGGAATAAACAAAGAACTGAGTAGAGTGAATGTGTCACAAATTACCACAAACACACTGTGACTCAATGCACTTTTCATTTCTCTCCTCATTAACTGTGTCTTGCTCAAAATGAGAGACTGGGTCTAAACATAATCAAGTCCCACAGATAACAATTGACTTGACTGCTGGGGCAGTCATCACCTCCTAGCTACTGGGAAATAAATTTAGAAATAAAATGAGTTAAAATAAAATTCACTCTGCTCTCTTTTCGGTGCTCAGATAATTTGAAGGCCATCACGGCCTGCAGAAACAATCCATCTCGCGCTGAAAAGGAAGGCAGCCCGTGCCATTACCAATAAGGCATGTCTTTAGTGTTATCAAGAGTAAGTATAATTACACAGTGGAAAGGCCATCAAAGTGTCTTGGGCTCTGCTATTTTTTTTTCCTGAGGTCTTCATCAATACGGCTGTCAGAATGAAAAGAATAAGTGGGGAGGAAGGGGCAGGGGGAATGTCCTGCAGATTGGTCTGAGCAACCTACAATCCAAGAGAGCACATTATCATCTGAGCACAACAGAGAGATTGAATAACAGTAGTAATAGTGGTAGGAGCAATATTAATAATGAATAAAGAGAAATACCTACAGTCTTCTATGTAAATCAAGAATGATTAATTTCACTGTTTATGTATCTGGGCCATGCAGGGCAGCTTTTTCAAAGCTGCAGTTTCTTGACAAGGCAACTAAGAGACTTGTTGATGGCATTCACTGGACACTGATATCAACCCCTCCCCTGGCCTTGCCAGACTACTTTTCCAAGCTTGCTTCTAACTGGCACTTCACTTTTGCAAGACTGATTTCAGCCAGGTATAAATAAATACCCAACCATGCCTCATCTCTTCCTTTAGAATCAAATATGCCCAGATGTACTTACAGTTTTATAATGTGTATTTATCATCCCCAAGGCTTGGAGAAATAAGTTCTAAAAAAAAGTGGGCCATTGCATAATGTTAGTTGGAAAGTACAGATGACCCTGATGGAAGGCTGTTTTCTAATATCATAGTGCATTGTATACAGTAATACTTCTCATGGTTTTTTTTTTTTTATGTCATACATGCATCATATAATGCACCATTCCCACAAGAGGCTAACCTTACCAATGAGCCTTGAGGGAACAAGCCTGCTAATCCAGAAAAACCAATAGGATAGTGGAGTCTCCAATTCTCAGTAGGTACTTACTTATTTGTAAAATAACTTATACTTTTGTGTTTTTTGTTTATTCTTTCACTTTTCTGAAAGCTTTGTGCTGGACAGTTTGAAAACTACTCTGCTGTCTTTTCTTATCCCTACCATTTCTGCATTAAAAGAAGTGTGGGAAAAATATTTCTAAATTATATGGTGATTAAACTCTTAAAGCTACCTGTGTGAAACTTTGCAAAGTTAACAGCCTTTAAAGAGTCTACCATCGCTAGTATTTCATCTCAGTCTTCTAAATACAGGCATGTTGTTCTTTCCCTATTATAGCCTATGATCAAAACTTTTATCAGATCAGATCTTGAATTGCTTTGGATTGAATTCTTGCTTGAATTAAATCTCAGATCACAAAGTCAAATCCAAATATCCTGCTTCTGAATATTAAATCTCGAATTCAAATAAGAGTTTGGCTGATTTGCACATCCTTAATAGCTAACAGAGTGTTTGCCTTTTTCTAATATTAATGATCACAGTTTGACTGCAATTTGGTGGTAGTTCCTAAAGGACTGGCCTGCCCCAAACTAAGATATTTTAATTATAGCAAATACTGCAAGATTTAATGAAATCGACATTTTGAAAAAACAGCATCTTCATATTTTAAATTGCTTACTACCAAACTGTTTTTAAGTTTTAATACTAAAATTCTTCACACAGTGGAAGAAGTGATAAAAACAAGGACATAGTAACATCTGGGCCAAGAATGACAAAGCAGGGACTATAGGAGTACTCATGGTAACAGGAAAATTTCAGTTTGGCAGTAGGCTATTCCCTACAGATAAGACAAAGAGTAGCAGGGCCATATGCTATCTTCTATTCCAGTGTTTCTCAGCCTTGGCAACTTGAAGATGTGTGGACTTCAACTCCCAGAATCCCCCAGCCACACATCTTCAAGTTGCCAAGTTGGGAAACACTGCTCTAGTCCATCTTTATTTCTACTTATATGGATCTGAACCTGCAACCATGCTGAGTTGACTGAAGTTGAGGAGATTCCTGTGATTTGGACAGAAAAGATAATGGTGATCTTGGGGAGGAAACAGGGGGCATGAGAAGAGCCATTGCAATTGCTTGTACCTACTGGATGCTGGGATAGTGGAAGGCAATGCATGGTGGCTCTCAGTAATGCCATTTGGATGAACAATTATTTCATTGCGTCCCACACAAGAACAATCAATTCCATTTCACAGCAGGTCCAGGAAGGGTAGCCCTGGGTAAAATCCTTAGTAGGAAAAAGAAGTTATTCTGCAGAGCAGAGACTTTTAAAAGACATAATAAAATCAGCAAAGTTACTAAATAATGCTGAATCGTATGTGAAGGTTTGACTTTTTACCCATTTGTCTTTGTATCAGAAATTTCAGCTTCCATGCACAATTTTTCCTACATGTTTTCATCTCTCTCTTATTTTCAGCTATGTCCTCAGGGTTAACCAACCTCAACACACACACACACACACACACACGTACATATATACAGGGACCTTTATACAGTCGTGACCAATGAAGGCTTCTCAGGAAATCAAATTAACAGCACATTATTCATATAGCCCATATTTCTTCTAAGTGATCCTGCTGCCAAGTTGAAGATGATTTATTGCACTAAGTCCTGCCAAGTATCCATTGATTAAGTTGCTTGATTAGGATCAGCAGTTCTAGTTAGTGTAATGCATACACCCAGACTGTCCTTACAACTAGGCCAGGGACATCCCCTGTTCAGCTACCTGATAAAACAAAGCTTCTTCTATGGTTCTAACGTTGCTTTTTGGAGATACTCTGAAAAATGCCTTTTTGAACAGGTACATTATATATTGTATATATTAAAGGCTGAACATGACCATGCTTTCCCTGGAGTGTTTGAAATCCTGTTTCTTTCTATTCCTAGAGTGTAAGAGTCATTTTTTAAAATACATTCAACTGTCTTCAACTACAAGAGGGTCTCTGTTCTGACTGATCTTCCAAAATAACCTTTCCAACCTTTGGATGCCAACTAACTATACCCTCACAGCAAAAAAAAAAAAAAAAGTTATGGGAAACAGATAGTGTGTGTGATGTGATGGAAGGAGGAATCTAAGATACTAGTACAGGCCTGGGAATACACACTGGTTTCTGGTAAATGTCCACTGGTCACTTCACTCATCCACATCTTCATGCTTCATTGCTTCTTTCTTCTGTTGTTAACAGCTGGGTGAATTGTTACACAATTTTAAATCATAATGACTATATACTTACTAGGCAAAATTTTTGCAAAGCCTGCTCTGTAAGGAGACCTGGTTTTCAGAGGGGTCTATTTTTCATACTTCTTCTTCCTAGCATTTCCCGCTATCACGGGGTCTGCTTTTCAGATCTGAAACACCACTTTGCCTGATCGTCCACATCCTCAGGGTGCAGGCCCTCGATTTGCATGTCCTTGTTGATGGTGTCTTGGCATCTCTGTTTTGGTCACCCACATGGTCGCTGGCCATCGATTTTAAGATGGTAAACTATTTTGGCGACAGTGGAAGGTTCTGCTCTAAGGACATGTCCATACCAATGAAGCTGAATTTCTCTCATCTTCTCTGTAATTAATGACATGCCTAGTTGTTGTGGGATGGCATCATTTGTGATGTGATTGAGCAGGGAGATGCCTGCTATCCAACGGAACATACACATTTCCATAACATGTAGGCAGCTCCCTATACCTTTTGTTGCTGCCCAACACTTGGTTCCATACAGTGCTACAGGGCGAATGATCGTCTTATAGATCTTAAATTTAAGATAGGTTGGTATTTGTTTGTCACAAAGCACACCAGAGAGTTCTTGCCAGTGCAAGCAGGCCACGTTTTTCATACTTATTACCTCTCAAAGAAGATAAGGAAGGAGGATGCTACCTAGACCTCCTTTCAAACTGGACCTCTGGCCTGGCCTGGTACTTTATAGTTTTGTGATAGACAGGAAAGCCACCAGCCTGCTCTCCCACCTTAGAGAAGATAGCCAGCTTGGCATATGAACAAATTGATCCTAGGATTAAATGTATATCTTCATTCTTATTATTAGATATTTTCAAGGGAATCTCAACAGAAGACTTCAGGACCACAAAAACATTCAGCCCCATTTGAACCATTTCTATTAGCAGTTCAATCAAATCTGAACTTTCTGCCCTGTATATTTGTGAACTGGTCAAACTGTACTGTGAAGTTGATATGTTGTTGTTTTTGAATGCTTGGTGGCAATCTAGTAATAACCATGCATGTCTATCTATGTTTTCCTTGCATAGAAAGTGTTTTTCTGACTTGTGTTAATTAAAGTCACCTGATAAAAAGATGTAAGAGCTCTCAATGTACTCATTGTATAATTCATGACCTATTTACACACTATCCTATTATTTTTAATTGTTAATTTAATATAATTTGTAAAGCATGGAGTTGTGTCTTAAATAATCTTACACTATGACTGCCCACCACATAGGACAGTTATTCCAAAGTTGCATGCCAAAGCATAGTAGCATTCTGTGAAGGGATGATCTCAATGCTGCAAGAAGAGATTAATCAGGTAATTATAAGTGTATGGAAGCCAAACCACATTTGCACAATTATAGCAGAATTAATCAGTCATAAAGAAGGCTTCCTATAGGATGTCTTCACAAGCCTCTACTTTATTTCCACTCAAGAAGTATGCTGAAAATGTTGACTTGTTCTGAAATATATAGGATGGACTGCTCTAAAGTGGTTGATGCATAATCTGAAAGATTTTCAGTTATAAGTCTGAAAGCTCTTTTCATGTAGGGAGAGGGCCATGAAAAGGCCACAGCTCAGCTGTAGTGTGTGTAATTGCAAGCAGGCCTAGTCCATGGAGTCCTTTGGTTGCAGTGGAGGGCTTGATCCTTGGTACAATTTCTATCTGGGAAAAGCAAAGAAAATTGCAATGTCCATCTGCTTCTGATATAGGGGCTAATTCAAGTGTTAAAAAAAATTCAGAGTTAGTGATGAATGTAACGTATGATCTATTCTGCCATGCAGATGCAGTTACTAAAAGTGATTCCTGCATCATCACAAGAGAAACATCTTTGTTTTAAATCTGGATGGCTTAGACACCAGGGTATGCCGTCTGCTTGTCCATATATCCCAGAGGACAGGCAGGGTTTTTAAATATTCCTACTGAATATGAAAGCTGTAATCCTCTGGCCTAACATGATTTCCCAGGACAAACTGGAGAGAGGAAATTCCCATTCAAGGCTGGACCTCAAAGAGAGAGATTAAGTTTTGGATTTCCTTTCCTTGTCCCATAGCTATTTTTTCTCTAGGGTTGGAGCATTGGGGGAGATGAAAAGGAGACACTTCAGGCACTGTTTAGGTGAATCCATAGCTGTGCTGCAAAGAATTAAGAAGCCTTCTAGAATTTGTCTAGAATTGCATTGTCAGCAGTGAGCAGGGATTTATTTTTGAACCAACAACATCAGCAACAACAACCAGCAAGTGCACTATGTTCTATTCTTCCCAGCTAGAAGAAGTCCAGCAAGGCATGTGGTTTTCTTTGCATGTCCAATACTGAACCCTCAAAAGAAGTTGATAGGATTTCTCTGCTCCACCGACAAACTCATTAAGATTTGATTCTTTTCCGCATTTTAAGTCATGATGCATACCCTCCAGTACATCAGAAATCAAATCAAAATAGGGACACATTTATGCAAGAGTCCTTGAAAGAGCCAAGTTTGGAAAGATTCACACAAACAGTGTGTATCTGTTGTATTATAGAAAACTGCCCAGAAAATGTATGTGATGTGAAAGTGCACCCCAAAATAAATTCACATTTCCATGAGTTTAAAAAAATGCTGAATGAGGTGAAAAAAACATGTGGAATACAGTTATAACTGAATGCATGTGAAAATGATTTCAAGCCTTTTTAGCAATCCTGATACTCCTCCCATCCGTTTGGTTTCGATCACCAACAAGAACTGTGAGTACATAAAAAAATCATTTTCCTTCATTCATTTAGTGGTTGAAATCCAATAAAGTTTATCTGAAAATTTTATCAATGAACTCTTCTCTTTCTTTCAGCAGCTAGCTAACAAAAATTACAATGAACCAGGAATAAACTGATTTGCACATCTATGGCCAGTAGCCAACTTTTGATGAAATGACAAAAATGATATCTGAATATTCAAATAAGTGTGTACTAGGTGCTGTGATTGTGATTGTTATGTTGAATCAAGGACAGAGCAGCTGGGATAAAAACAAATACTGATCTCCCAATCTGAAGAACAAAAACATAAATGGTATTTAAATTGTCTTTGCCTTTATGTAAAACACATAGGTCTCATGGTAAGTGGAAGTCATATCTGTCCTGAAAACTTATAATGTCACACAGCCTTTGCTTTGGTATTTATAAAGCCTTTCTTCATTAGTTGTTTTTTCACAATTATTACTGGGTGACCCTAAAGATTACTTAGTGAAACTATAATTTTACACATTGACACACAGAGACACATGCCATTCAGTACAAGTCAAATTTATAAGCTTCCTGCTCTAGATAGGGGTTGGTGCACCAGCCAAAGCTGTGCGAAGGCCTCCCTGTCCATGGCCTTCATTTGCCTATTCATCAGTAGCCATGAGTTTAGGAGGACCTGTAAATCATGGATTTCCTCCTCCATGAAAAATGTCATCCTTTCAAGTATACAGCCAGAGCTGGCAGAAAACATTTCTGAGCAAACAGCAGGTCAGTCTTGCTAAAGACTAGCTTCAGTCTGTTTCTCCCATTTAGACCCCAATAGCTTCTAAGCATGAATATCTCCACAGCTCATGGTGAAAATATAAACTTCTCCAGAAGTTTCATGTAGATATTAAATAACAGGAACAAGATAATTGAGCTCTGGGGCATAACACAAGTGAGCACTCATGGGGCTGACCTCTCCTCTCTCCATATCAACTAGAATTACCCATTTAGAAAGGAGTAGAACCACTGTAACACAATGTCTTGAACTACCAATCCTTTCAGGTGGTCCAGATGTATACTACAGTTAATGCTATTGAATGGTGGTAGTAATACCCTCAAAGTAACTTCTTGCTTTTGCTTTAAAGAATGTAAATCATTTTTCTCCAATCTGGTGTCCTCCGGATATCTTGGGAGCATAGGTCCCAGAATTCCTAGCCACTTGGGAGTTGTCCAAACACACTTGGTTAGGAAACCAAATTAGAGTAGATATTTAAGGACCAGAGAAAGAAGATTTTTAATAGTTTGGTATAAATAAGCACTAGCACATTTTAGAAATGAGTACAGAAACATGGAGCAGTAGGAGGGAGAGAAGATCAATTGACTTGCAACATTAAGAAAAGAAGATGATACGGTTAAAGTGATTCAGACTGGAATATATAAAAAAACTGTACAGGTAAAACATTAATTACATTCTCCTTTTTTCTTTTGTCTCAGTTTTCCGTATTTCTCATATTTCTGATTAAGGTATCTCTTTTTTTCAGCATGTTCACCTTTATATATCATGCCATTTTAGTAATGTAGTAAACTTTTCTGCTTAAATATTACAGACAGTAGGCATTGGCATTTGATTATTTTTCATGCTTCAAAGTGTAACTCCTTTTTAATGTATCCATTAAAGTTATGTTAAGCTGAATATTAAAAGTCTCACCAATATTGTCAAGTTTTCTTCAAACCTTATTCCTTTATTTGATAAAAACTTTCTTCTTCAAGCATGTGCTGGTGTTTTGCCAACAAAAAATGTAAAAGAGAAGACTCCATTCACATTAATCTGTGGGGATTCAGCAATTAAATCAATTTGATTAACCAAAGACCCATTCTGCTGAGTATTTACATACTGTAATTACAAATTGGCAAATAGAGAAAAAAAGTGGGGGAGTGAGAATGTTGTTCTGACAGTAGTTTGAAGGATGGGGAAAAAAAGAATTTCCCATTTTAATATACTTATCCAGAAAAAAATGGGATTTCATACAGAAGCCCTACCTATTTCTTCATTATTATTGTTTTTCCCTTGGCTTTCTTACATAAGCTTTTACAGTACTGTTTGTTTATTTGTTCAGTCGCTACCAACTCTTTGTGACTTCATGGACCAGCCCACGCCAGAGCTTCCTGTGGGTCGTCAACACCCCCAGCTCCCCCAGGGACGAGTCCATCACCTCTAGAATATCAACTATCCACCTTGCCCTTGGTCGGCCCCTCTTCCTTTTGCCCTCCACTCTCCCTAGCATCAGCATCTTCTCCAGGGTGTCCTGTCTTCTCATTATGTGGCCAAAGTATTTCAGTTTTGCCTTTAATACCATTCCCTCAAGTGAGCAGTCTGGCTTGATTTCCTGGAGGATGGACTGGTTTGATCTTCTTGCAGTCCAAGGCACTCTCAGAATTTTCCTCCAACACCACAGTTCAAAAGCATCGATCTTCCTTCACTCAGCCTTCCTTGTGGTCCAGCTCTCGCAGCCATATGTTACTACGGGGAACACCATTGCTTTAACTATGCAGACCTTTGTTGTCAGTGTGATGTCTCTGCTCTTAACTATTTTATTGAGATTTGTCATTGCTCTTCTCCCAAGGATTAAACGTTTTCTGATTTCCTGACTGCAGACAGCATCTGCAGTAATCTTTGCAACTAGAAATACAAAGTCTTTCACTACTTCTACATTTTCTTACAGTACTAGCAACATTTAAACATCAGTTGAAAAACTGAATTATTCACACGCTACAATAATCCCAACAATAATCCCAACTATTGTATAACTTCAGCATCTAGTCAGGTAGGGAACATTTATAGTGGTTCAGGTGAACCACTATATTCACCTCCCAGAAAGGAATTCCAATAAGTTCTGCCCGCCAATGCTGGTGATATGAGCTCTGTGGTTGAATTAGAACAGCCTAATCAGTTCTGCTTCAGATGTTCAACACTGATGAGACAGTGTGAAAGAGCAGCTCAGTTAGGACTTAAAGTAAAATACAATACATCTGATATCCTGGAATGACACGATGGTAGTAATCCAGTGAGATATGGACAAAACTTAGATTAGTCAACATTTAAAATATTTATCAAACTCGCCTCAAAAATCTTCAAGCCATTGGGGTTACATTTTTTAAAATAATTATTTCAGCTTCAGGATGCTGGGTGTATGTTCAGTCAGTAGATAGGTGGGACTCAGATTATATGAGCTATTTGTCCAGGTGGTAGGAAAGTGGGAAATTTTAACCCACAAAATACACCTTAAAAAAGAAAAGTAAAAATCAGACCATTGAACATCAGCCATAACTGATTTTTGTCATTTTGCCATAACTCAGGATTGCTCTGACATCAGAGTATGAGATTTGGGAATTACCTGGAACTCCTGGATGGTGAATTGTCTATTTCAGAACAACATGGCTCTTGGGCTAACAATTAACCATCCCATCTTAAATGAAATAGAGTTTTTCACGATCTATTGACTACATGTTTAACTACAGTTTAAACTATAGTTAAACTCATTTGAAATAAATGAGAAGTTTGCAAATCTGAAACTATTCAACACCAGTTTTTCATTTGAAGAAAACTTGAGCAGAAGAACCTTCCAGCAGATTGTGCCTTCATATTTCTAAACACTTGAAGATGAAAATGGATGCGTAAATTTTCAACAGTTATAACTTAATAATGTTCTTCTCAGGGTCAGACTGTCCATCCTGTTAAATAAAAGGCGTGCACTGACTCCCTTAGATTTTGTCTTATCCTGTGGCAAGTTTGAATGGTGGAAATCACCATGCGTCAGAAATATTTAAATTTCTTTCCAGCTGTTTTGTTCTGGAAATTTAAATCTGTACCAAGATAGGGTTTGAAAAGAGAAGAAAACTAGAGGAAAAACAATTGTGCCAGTCTTATCAAATGTAGTATGCTAATTGTGTTTATGGTAAATACAGTTAAAAACTGAATATGTCAGAAACACAGTTACAAAAAGTAAAAAAAAACGAAGAATATCACAAACAGTGCATTTATAAAGCTTTTAAAAAAACACAGAGATATTTCTAAGACAAACCAAACATAATGTAGAGACATCCATTAACATGCAGAGCATGATGAAACATCTAAGAGAGTAACCCATGCTTTTTCTGGTGTGATAGATCAAACCAGTCCATACTCCAGGAAATAAAGCCAGACTGCTCACTTGAGGGAATGATATTCAAGGCAAAACTGAAATACTCCGGCCACATCATGAGAAGACAGGACACCCTGGAGAAGATGATGATGCTAGGGAGAGTGGAAGGCAAAAGGAAGAGGGGCTGACCAAGGGCAAGGTGGATGGATGATATTCTAGAGGTGACAGACTTGTCCCTGGGGGAGCTGGGGGTGTTGACGACCGACAGGAAGCTCTGGTGTGGGCTGGTCCATGAGTCACGATGAGTCGGAAGCGACTGAACAAATAAACAACAAAGCATCAACAATAAAGGCAGATCTCTCTTGAAAGGAAATTCCACAATTGGAGAATTGCCACTGAAAAGATCAGTTAATGGCTAGTCACTTGCTAAAACATTCTCTTTTTCTTCCAGTACTGTTTAGATATCCACTTTGAGCTGTTTAAAATTGCTTGAAACTGCAATATAAATAAAATAGATAAACGTTGTAATTATTAAATATTAACATGAAACTGGGGAGAGCCAGTTTTGTGTAGTGGTTAAGGCACCAGAGTAGAAACCAGGAGACCATGAGTTCTAGTCCTGCCTTAGGCATGAAGCCAGCTGGGTGACCTTGGGCCAGTCCCTCTCTCTCAGCCCTAGGAAGAAGGCAGTGGCAAACCACTTCCAAAAATCCTGCCAAGAAAACTGCAGCGACTTGTCCAGGCAGTCTCCAAGAATTGGACATGATTGAATGGATAAAAACAAAACAAAACATGAAATTAACAATATTTATGTATGTATGTATTTATTATTCACCTTTCTATTACCGCCCATCTCCCCCGAAAAGGGGGACTCTCGGCCGTTAATATCCATCAAAAATTGGCACCAACTACATAATCAGGCTCCTTCCAAACAGCCAGGTCTTTACAAGTCTTTGGAAGGCCATGAGAATGTGAGTCTCTCTTGTTTAGGGAATGAAGCTGTTCCGAAGACAGGCAATTCCCACAGATATTACCCACTTCTCTAACTCTTCCTGTTGCTTCTACCGTACATGATAGGTGGAGATTTTTTGCAAGCATTGTCTGTTCAGTTGAATTGGCTTAGCAGACTATGAAAGTTGCTCTACCTAGCCCTGAGCCATACAAGACTTTATGGCAAACAACCAGAATCTTGAATTGGACTAGCTATGGTTTACAAAGGGAACTCTATGTAAAACGAATTACAGTAATCCATTCATGAGATGATGTGGGCATGAGTGATCTTTTTCAGTCTCCCATTCTAGGTAATTCTGCAGCAGCTAGAGCTGGCCATGGCTTTCAAGTAGTACTAACCTACATGGCATTGGTTCCCTAGTCTGATTTACCATGAAGGGCCAACATCAATCTTGCAAGTCTGAATGTGCTTCCCCCACCCCTTTATCTCTGTGTGAACTAGGGAGGGGATTGCCTGAGTGGTTTACTCATGTTACATTCTTGTCCTGGACTCAAACCCTTTCACCTGACCATTGCCTTGGTAGTGGCTCTTCCTCCTGTCCCTCAATCCATTTCTTCTGCCTTCTACACCCATGCACTTTTGGTGTCATACAAGTCTGACAACTGACTGCCAGGGGTCCAAATTATCTGTTACCTCCATTGCTCTTTGCAGTTGCCACCTCATCACTATCTCTACAACCTTCCTCCAAAGGAAAGATTGGAGATAGGACAATGATTATTGACTGCAAAAGGATTCATGCTGGACTTTTATAGCAAGGAGAAACCAACAATGCTGGTACCTCTGGTTCTGTGGAGAGACATTGAGTATGGCCTGGGATGAAATCCACAAGTGGCAGACTATAAAGACCAGTGTCCACTCTTGAGATCCACATGTCATTACAACGGCTATGGAATTATATTCATTATCTTTTTAACAGGATAAATGGGATATTTCCTCACAGATGAGGTAGAAATATGGCATGTTTTCCTTTCTCAAAGATCAGCTTTCTCTAATAAAATTCAGTGAAGATTTTTATTGCCTTCTGCAAATAGATAGCTCTGCCAACAGCTTTGCTTCCATTCAGGTACTATGGAGTGAACAGATGATGAATGGATAGTTTATGCTAATACTGTGATGATACTATTTATCAGGAACCAGTAATAACACTGTTAGAACTGTAAGGAGCTAAACATTTTGACTATGTATGAAGGTATAGTCATCACACGTAAAGTGGGTCCTAAAGAGAACAACATTATCTGCATCTCCACCCATACAACTCAAGTATAACTTGCCAATTTTCAGTAAATAAATAGCCTTTCCTTTTTATCTCAAAGAAAAAGGAATATTTTATTTGAGAACTATCTTAGATCTGTGAGATAAATTAGGCTGAGAGGTAGTGATTGATTGCTTATGTGCCATCAAGTCATTTTCGACTCTCAGCAACCACATAGATAGATTTTCTCCACAACACTCTATCCCTAACTTGGTCCTTCAGCTCTTCCAACAGTGCACCCACTGCCACTGTAACTGAGTCCATCCACCTTGCTGCTGGTCATCCTCTTCTTCTCTTTCCTTCCACCTTTCCCAGCATTAGAGCCTTTTCCATACAGCTGGGTCTTTACTAATGTGTCCAAAGTAGCTGGCTCAAAATTACCAAATGAGCTTAGGGTTGGATGGGAACTTAAACCTGGATTTTCTGTGAGTAAACTGTAGGAGTAAATGTTCTTCTACTCCTCTACAAAAGAATACTATGGGAATTAGCAAATTATAGTAAGGAAAAATGTTACACCAAGACAATGCCTACTGTCTGCTAGATTGCATGTGTCTGAGGGGAAAAATGCATATTTTACTGAACATGTGGAACAATCACCTCAACCTGTTGCCCTCTGGACATGTTGGCCTAAAACACTCAGAATTCCCAGTCAAAATTTGGATGGAATTGAAACCTGCTCCCTCCCCCACCCCCAAACCCAAAACATTCACAGTTTGGGGCTGCTCTTAAACTCATTGCTGCTGGAAGCTCAAATGAAATCTCTGGCTAAGGGCATGTATAATCAATTTAGGCTGATATGTCAACTTAATTATTTCTGAAGCTTGGCCAGAGTGATTCTTATATTATGTACTTCTGGCGCTGCTGTTCATATTTAGTCCAGAAACTACATTTAGTGCAGAACGCAGCACTGATATTATAGTTCACCAATATTGTTTGATGTTTATTCGCTTAGTCGTTTCCGACTCTTTGTGACTTCATGGACCAGCCCATGCCAGAGCTTCCTGTCAGTCGTCAACACCCCCAGCCCCCCCAGGGACGGGTCCGTCACCTCTAGAATATCATCCATCCACCTTGCCCTTGGTCGGCCCCTCTTCCTTTTGCCCTCCACTCTCCCTAGCATCAACATCTTCTCCAGGGTGTCCTGTCTTCTCATTGTGTGGCCAAAGTATTTCAGTTTTGCCTTTAATATCATTCCCTCAAGTGAGCAGTCTGGCTTGATTTCCTGGAGGATGGACTGGTTTGATCTTCTTGCAGTCCAAGGCACTCTCAGAATTTTCCTCCAACACCACAGTTCAAAAGCATCGATCTTCTCTCAGCCTTCCTTATGGTCCAGATCTCGCAGCCATGTTACTATGGGGAACACCATTGCTTTAACTATGCGGACCTTTGTTGTCAGTGTGATGTCTCTGCTCTTAACTATTTTATTGAGATTTGTCATTGCTCTTCTCCCAAGGATTAAGCGTCTTCTGATTTCCTGACTGCAGTCAGCATCTGCAGTAATCTTCGTACCTAGAAATACAAAGTCTTTCACTGCTTCTACATTTTCTCCCTCTATTTGCCAGTTATCAATCAAGCTGGTTGCCATAATCTTGGTTTTTTTGAGGTTTAGTTGCAAGCCAGCTTTTGCACTTTCTTCTTTCAGCTTCATCATAAGGCTCCTCAGTTCCTCTTCGCTTTCAGCCATCAAAGTGGTATCATCTGCATATCTGAGATTGTTAATGTTTCTTCCAGAGATTTTAACTCCAGCCTTGGATTCCTCAAGCCCAGCATGTCGCATGATGTGTTCTGCATACAAGTTGAATAGGTAGGGTGAGAGTATACAGCCCTGCCGTACTCCTTTCCCAATCTTAAACCAGTCTGTTGTTCCGTGGTCTGGTCTTACTGTTGCTACTTGGTCGTTATACAGATTCTTCAGGAGGCAGACAAGATGACTTGGTATCCCCATACCGCTAAGAACTTGCCACAATTTGTTATGGTCCACACAGTCAAAGGCTTTAGAATAGTCAATAAAACAGAAATAGATGTTTTTCTGAAACTCCCTGGCTTTTTCCATTATCCAGCGGATATTGGCAATTTGGTCCCTAGTTCCTCTGCCTTTTCTAATCCCAGCTTGTACATCTGGCAATTCTTGCTCCATGAATTGCTGAAGTCTACCTTGCAGGATCTTGAGCATTACCTTACTGGCATGTGAAATGAGTGCCACTGTTCGATAGTTTGAACATTCTTTAGTGTTTCCCTTTTTTGGTATGGGATATAAGTTGATTTTTTCCAGTCTGATGGCCATTCTTGTGTTTTCCAAATCTGCTGGCATATAGCATGCATTACCTTGACAGCATCATCTTGCAAGCTTTTGAACAGTTCAGCACCAATATTTTAGCTCCACTAAAATGTCTCCATTGCCCACCAGTCTGCTACTGAGTCAAGGACCAAATTAACTGGAAGGTCTCCAGTGACATTAGCTTTCCATGCATAGCCAGTCTTTAAGACAGATACTTTCTCTTTATAAATTACCAGTTGGAAGTGATGTAATGTCTTCTTGAAGATCATAACTGTGCTCTGGAAAGATTTCCCCCAGCAATACACTATGCACCAATATTAACATGATTTAGACATCTACAGGAAGCCCAATTTTTTATGTTGGTCTTCTTCAGCCACTAACTTTAATATTACAATTTTGCAAAAGATGGATTTCCTATCAAGAGAAACAGCATAGAATGCCTCAAATTAATTAAAAAATTCCACCATCTACTGCTCACAGTGAAGTGGTTTAGAATCTATCTCATCTCCATCTCCATCTCCATCTCTCCATCTCTCCACCTCTCCACCTCTCCACCTCTCTATCTCTCTCTCTATAACATATCCCCCAGGCATAATTTTAAGAGTCTGTAGAATTTGGATTTGCCTTGTTTTCACCAGGAAGAAAGATTTGGAAAGGTTTGGCAGGGCCTTCTTTCACAAAGAAATACTATGAATAGCATTCTACTGCTATTTGTTCAATAAACAAAGAATAGGGATCTCTAACTTTTGCTGATATGAACAGAAGAAGGAATTAACATGAGATGCAAATAGCTTTAGATATCCCTATGTGAAGTCTGGATGCCTTTGAAGATTAGCTGCTGTTTAGATATGGCTGTTTGTGGAATCTTGGGTGCTCTCTGAGCTTGCTTGGTTGCCTGCAGATGTTTCATTACTCAACTAGGTAACCTTATCAGCGCTGTTTGCCTAGTGAATTTAACCCTTTTTCTAATACCTAACTTGGGCTTCTCTTTCCTCTCCTATCCAATTCACTCTTCTCTCCACTCAGTTTTATTCTCCCTCCCTCCCTCTCTCCTACCCATCTGCATCCTGTTACTCCCTTCGTATGTGGTGGTTGTTTCTTCTGGAGGAAAGGAGGGAGTGAATACTTGCATGTACTGTACATATTTATTTTGTAATACATTATTTTATAGGAAATTAATTTTAATTTGTAATTACTGATTCAGTTAAACTAGTTCTTGTCCTGGCCCTGCACTTTTTGAGCGTAATTTCTGGCTGTTATATGCATGCAGTATACATGTATACACATATGCTTACGTACATACAAGTAATCATATTGTGCTTGTATGTGGGGATTCTCTAAGACCAATTTTAGTGGTAATTGACAAATGAAGGCTGACATGGTAAGGAAACTGCAGATTGTATGGAACTTTTGTCTGTAAAGTATTTTTTTCATTGTATTCTTCCTTTCCGGGGATATTGTTGCAGATAGGTCATATCTCCTTTTTAAAAAAATAATGCTTGTTCTGCTATTTGTGGGGATTTATTTAGCATTTAGTGGATTTATATGGCCACCCATCTCACACATGTGAGTCTGGGCAGCTTACAATATTGAAAACAATATCGTATATACAAAAGTATAAAACCCATAGCAGCCGGAAAAAAAAAAACTTCAGCAAAGGATCATTACCTTGTCGTGGTGCGGGAGCTTGAGCACCTCAATGATGCCATGAGCTAAACCATGAAGGGCCACCCAAGATGGGAAGGTCATGACAGAGAGGTCAGACTAAATGCGATCCCTGGGGAAGGTAATGGCAACCCACCCCAGTATTCTTGCCATGAAAACTAAATGGATCAGTACAACCAGAGATATGTTGGTATACCATCGGAAGATGAGACCCCCAGGTTGGAAGATGGTCAAAATGCTACTGGGGAGGAACAGAGGATGAGTTCAACTAGCCCCAGACATGATGATGCAGCTAGCTCAAAGCCGAAAGGACGGTTAGCGGCCGACGGTGCTGGTGGTGAACGGCGAATCCGATGTTCTAAGGATCAACACGCCATTGGAACCTGGAATGTAAGATCTATGAGCCAGGGCGAATTGGATGTGGTTATTGGTGAGATGTCAAGATTAAAGATAGACATTTTGGGCGTCAGTGAACTGAAATGGACTGGAATGGGCCACTTCACATCAAATGACCACTACTGTGTCTACTACTGTGGACAAGAGGACCACAGAAGAAATGGAGTAGCCTTCATAATTAATAGTAAAGTGGCTAAAGCAGTGCTTGGATACAATCCAAAAAATGATAGAATGATCTCAATTCGAATTCAGGGCAAGCCATCTAACATCACAGTGATCCAAATATACGCCCCAACCACAGATGCTGAAGAAGCTGAAGTAGAGCAGTTCTATGAGGATCTGCAGCACCTACTGGACAACACACATAAAAGAGATGTTATTTTCATCACGGGAGACTGGAATGCTAAGGTGGGCAGTCAAATGACACCTGGAATTACAGGTAAGCATGGCCTGGGAGAACAAAACGAAGCAGGACATAGGCTGATAGAATTTTGCCAAGACAACTCCCTCTGCATAACAAACACTCTCTTCCAACAACCCAAGAGACAGCTTTATACATGGACTTCACCAGATGGACAACACCGAAATCAGATTGACTACGTCCTTTGCAGCCAAAGGTGGTGGTCATCTATACAGTCGGTAAAAACAAGACCTGGAGCTGACTGTAGTTCAGATCACGAACTGCTTATTGCACAATTTAGGATCAGGCTAAAGAGATTAGGGAAGACCCACAGATCAGCTAGATATGAGCTCACTAATATCCCTCAGGAATATGCAGTGGAGGTAAAGAATCGATTTAAGGGACTGGACTTAGTAGATAGGGTCCCGGAAGAACTCTGGACAGAAATTCGCAACATTGTTCGGGAGGCGGCAACAAAATACATCCCAAAGAAAGAGAAAACCAAGAAGGCAAAGTGGCTGTCTGCTGAGACACTAGAAGTAGCCCAAGAAAGAAGGAAAGCAAAAGGCAACAGTGATAGGGGGAGATATGCCAATTAAATGCAAAATTCCAGAGGTTAGCCAGAAGAGATAAGGAATTATTTTTAAACAAGCAATGTGTGGAAGTGGAAGAAGACAATAGAATAGGAAGGACAAGAGACCTCTTACAGAAAATTAGAAACATCGGAGGTAAATTCCAGGCCAAAATGGGTATGATCAAAAACAAAGATGGCAAGGACCTAACAGAAGAAGAAGAGATCAAGAAAAGGTGGCAAGAATATACGGAAGACCTGTATAGGAAGGATAACAATATTGGGGATAGCTTTGACGGTGTGGTCAGTGAGCTAGAGCCAGACATCCTGAAGAGTGAGGTTGAATGGGCCTTAAGAAGCATTGCTAATAACAAGGCAGCAGGAGACGATGGCATCCCAGCTGAACTGTTCAAAATCTTGCGAGATGATGATGTCAAGGTAATGCATGCTATATGCCAGCAGATTTGGAAAACACAAGAATGGCCATCAGACTGGAAAAAATCAACTTATATCCCATACCAAAAAAGGGAAACACTAAAGAATGTTCCAACTATCGAACAGTGGCACTCATTTCACATGCCAGTAAGGTAATGCTCAAGATCCTGCAAGGTAGACTTCAGCAATTCATGGAGTGAGAATTGCCAGATGTACAAGCTGGGATTAGAAAAGGCAGAGGAACTAGGGACCAAATTGCCAATATCCGCTGGATAATGGAAAAAGCCAGTGGAAGAAACATTAACAATCTCAGATATGCAGATGATACCACTTTGATGGCTGAAAGCGAAGAGGAACTGAGGAGCCTTATGATGAAGCTGAAAGAAGAAAGTGCAAAAGCTGGCTTGCAACTAAACCTCAAAAAAAAACCAAGATTATGGCAACCAGCTTGATCGATAACTGGCAAATAGAGGGAGAAAATGTAGAAGCAGTGAAAGACTTTGTATTTCTAGGTACGAAGATTACTGCAGATGCTGACTGCAGTCAGGAAATCAGAAGACGCTTAATCCTTCGGAGAAGAGCAATGACAAATCTCAATAAAATAGTTAAGAGCAGAGACATCAGACTGACAACAAAGGTCCGCATAGTTAAAGCAATGGTGTTCCCCATAGTAACATATGGCTGCGAGAGCTGGACCATAAGGAAGGCTGAGAGAAGGAAGATCGATGCTTTTGAACTGTGGTGTTGGAGGAAAATTCTGAGAGTGCCTTGGACTGCAAGAAGATCAAACCAGTCCATCCTCCAGGAAATCAAGCCAGACTGCTCACTTGAGGGAATGATATTAAAGGCAAAACTGAAATACTTTGGCCACACAATTAGAAGACAGGACACCCTGGAGAAGATGCTGATGCTAGGGAGAGTGGAGGGCAAAAGGAAGAGGGGCCGACCAAGGGCAAGGTGGATGGATGATATTCTAGAGGTGACGGACTCATCCCTGGGGGAGCTGGGTGTGTTGACCAACAGGAAGCTCTGGCGTGGGCTGGTCCATGAAGTCACGAAGAGTCGGAAGCGACTGAATGAATAAACAACAACAAAAAAAAGCCGGAAATAGATCACAAAGCTACACTCCAACGTTCAACACAACTAAGCAATGGGCTGCATCCCAAACTCAGGGCCCCAGGGTTAGGCACACTCCTTAGGGGGGAGATGGGCATCGATAAAATTTGACAAATAAATAAATAAATATTTTTTCACCATCCTTCTTTTTTACCAACACTTCAAGAAGCCAATAAAAAGATACAAGGAAAATATATATAATTAACAATAAAGTTTTCCCATTAAAGATTCTAATAGTGGTAGCCAATTAATGAACAGATAATGTGCATGATTTTTGGAATGTTTCCTTAAAAGAAAGAAGGGAAATTGGGAAGAAAAAAAATCCTGAAGCAGAAGAGTTAAGAAGTAACTAACAACCAGCCAGTGTCTTCATGTGTTCATTTCTGCCTTCTTCTGCTAGTTTTTAAAATTAAATTTCAGCAACACACCAAATATTGTAGAAGGAAAAAGCTGTTAGAGCTCTCTGTAAAGTGAAACATGAAGTAATGGCTAGTCCTTAATGAACTGCTCCATGAAAAAATCCTTCTTCAATTTTCTTCTTTTTTTTCATTCAATTGGAGGGAGAGAGAGAAAATTCCTTTTGATTTTTCCTTTTCAAAATAGAACATAGAATACAGTGAAATTCTTATGAGTGGATGTGGGAATCTTCTATCTTACTTATGAGAAGGCCATGGATTTTTGATCTGTTATGGTAGAATAATTTCTCTAGGATTGCAGAAATCTGGGATTAGTTCCCTCCAGGCTTTCTGTAGTTTGCAAAAACCATGTGGCAAATCCACTTTCTGAGGTCAGGAATCATGAGCAGCCTGGGAGGCTGAAAAATTAAGTGTGGAGGATATGTGTCACATAAAAACTATCACATTGAAATAGTAAATAAGCTCAGAAGTATTATCAAAGAAATGGAAAAACAATTTGGAACTGCTCTGAGAATGAAGTAGAAAAACAGAAACCTCTTTCACAGGCAAAGAAGTGTTATGAAACCAGGAGGCAGATTTTGGCACAGCAACACATTTTTCAGGGCGAACTCAGCACATGCGCACATCATGCCAAGCTGAATAGCTACTGCAACACCACCTGCACACTGTACTCCAGAACTGCCACTGTCAATATTCAAAAGCAGCTGGAGTGTTAATGTTTCAATTAGATCATCATGGGCATACATTAAAACAGAAAACACTACTTATTTATTCAAGCGGCATTATATGAAATTTCTGTTTTAATATTTGTTTGTTGTTCAATAAGATACAATGAACTATTGACTTACTTATTTAGGATTCATTTATGCACGCCTATGGCTCTAATGGCTTATTTTAAACTTTGAAAAATAAATCTGAATGACACGTCTCTGCCTCCCCACCCTTTGCACCAAGAATAGAGAAAGGACCAAGTTGCCATATGTTCCTTGATATACTCTAGAGCTTTCAAGCCCATGGGAATTCCCACCATACAGATGAGGGAGCCACTTACACAAGAGCAACCAAGGTATCACAAAGAGGACAGGGCATGATTTGCTCAGATTTGCATATGCTAACTCTATGTGTAGGTCGGTAGAAAAAGATTATACGAATTAAATAGCAGAGTAATGTAGCTTCTGTCTGGAGATGATCCTGGTGGTTGTTCAACTGCAAGCAAATTAAGCCATCTTGATTATGTAGTAGAAAAGCAGAATATAACTTGAATTATCATCATCATCATCATCAAGAACAACAGGAACAACAGTTTAAAATAAGGTAACTTCTTTCTATGGTCTATATCTTTGTATAGACCAAGAATGAAAGTCCTTCAGCTTGATGAGTGCTTCAAACAGAGCAGAGCAGGCAATGTTTGTGAAGGTGGAATGAGCAATTCCAAGTCTCAGGAAAGCAGATGGCCATGTATTGTCATGATGTTTTTGGCCAGTTTTGGTTTTTTGTGAGGAGAGCAATGTTTTGAAGGTGGGAATGGTAATGGAAAACCTCTAGAAAGCAAAGCAGTCCCACTTGCAACTCTGAACTGCCACAAATTTAGTTTAATTTTTGGTTAGTTTTGAATAAGCAAAAACCAAAAATAAGCAGCTGAAATCCAGCCATCTGGCTGCCATGTTTTGGCATCAAAATTTGGAGGACTTCTTGGAGGACACAATGGGATGCCCACCCAAAAATGAGTAATGTCATCTCTAAAGTAAGTCTTGAGATCTTTTGACCATAAAAACATTATAAAAAATAAACTATATCTTTTTCCTCCAGAGTCCTTCCTTGCTTGTCTTTTGTTTGTTTTTGTTTTATGGTAAATTGTATTTTTATGAATTATGATTTTTTTTAATAATGATAAATAAAAAGTTTAAGAAAGGACATTTCTTTTGCAGAGACTGTACACTAGTGACTAGTGTGCAAGCAACATCTTTGAACTAAAGAAACTTTCTAAAATATTAATCTCAGATGAAATATAGACCTTAAAACATGGCAACCACACACATATGCCTCAGAGAAAAGTGTTGAATTTTATTGAAGGACAACACAATGAAAGCATGCCAATAAGAAATGGCAATGAAGGGTGAAGTAGTAATCTTTGGGGAAATAACATTCAGTGGACAAGTAACATTTAAGTAGTATAGAAGAAAGAACTATCAGCAATCTCTGCTCACTAATAATGAAACAGCATGAAGAATGCAGTTTTTAAGCAGGAGAGCAGGTTCTGGTACCTGTTCTATATATGCCTTTTTGCCATATACAAAATGGAGGCAGGAGTAAATTCGCTGCCTTGAGTTAGATATATATAAAAGGCAGGGAGGAGGAGGAGGAGAAGAAAGAGGAGAGGAAACAGAGGTGAAGAAAAGAAGAGAGAGAGAGTCAAGGGTCAGGAGTTCAGTGGCAAAAAGGGCAAAAATGTGTAAGGCAGGAACTCAGCTGATAGAGATTCAAGAGACGATGATGTGAAAAACAAGCTGCACCATGCCTTTTATAAGTGAAGTGTCCCACCACCTCCCCAGCCCACCAGAAGTTGTTAGAAAGAGAATCATAAAATCTCTGCCTTAGTATACCTGGGAATTTTGGTTCTAAATGGAAAATAGGTCTGTGGCTAGAACTCTTGTTAACACCAACCCATCTATCTTTGGATCTCCTGCTTAACAGAATGCTGGTCAGAAAAGAAACACTTTGGTTTACTCAGCTGTCTAAAAGCCTGACCAAAGGGAAAGGTACTGAGAAGCCAGCCTGGCTGTAGTGGTTACACTGGGGGAGAAAAAGAAAAGAAAAATATTAAAAGGGCTGAGAAGCCAGTCTAAATATAAAGAAAGATAGATCAAGAAAGGGGGTTATCTTTCTGTCTCATAGTCCTGTTTGTTTTAAGAATGATAGTAGCCAGAGTCTTCAGAAGTTCCCAGGAGAAAAGGAAGGAAAGAATCCTTATCAATAGCAGCTCATTAGTGCTTTTGGGCTGGATCAGTTTAGCAGTTCAGTTTAACAAATCCACCATTGCCCTGGAGCTGGGGATTCAGGTCAGCTCAAAACTTGGACATTGATAAATTGCTGTTTTGTCTGATCTGGATCCAAATGATCAGGATAAGCCAGCTGGTTCTTCCAGGCTGCAAAGGTCAACTCAGTAGGGATGCTTCAAGGAAGGTTATGCTTCTGAGATCTAAGGACACCATGAATTGGTGAAGCTAAGTTCAGCTCCTGGAATGTTCAACACTTTCTTTCTACTCATGGAGAACCCCATCTTCTGCCCACTTCATGTTCATGCTTGCTGTTCTTAATCAACAATGTCTCAAAGAGGAACCCTGGAATAAATAAAATGTTGCAAAGAGGGGGAAAGACTCAGGATCCAACTATTGCAGCTTCCTCTTGAGTGACTTCCTCTCATGATGGAGAGAAGATCTCAACACATATTTTTCCCTTTCATTAGCTATGCACAGTGTGTTTTCTACTGTGCCTTCTCAATAGGAGTTACTTAGAGGGGCTTGTGAGTAATTTGGTTGCCAATAGGCAAATAATGAAAAGGCTTCCTAGATCTGATGGTCTTACAGATATGCTTGGGATTCCTTGAAGGATTATTTCCTTTCTCCTACATTCAGGGTGATCAGCACTGACTGGATTTGTAATCCAAGCAAGCTTGCAACAGTGCCCATGTCAGTGTTTCTCCCTTGGCAACTTTAAAATGTGTGGCCTTCAACTCCCAGAATTCCCCAGCCAGCTGGCCCATGTGCTTGCTTCATCTCCTCTGTTTCTTCACCCATCTAGGGCTGGTAAATCAAGAAAAGAAAACACCACACCATTTTTCCTGTCCCTTGTGTTAGAAGGGAAAAGTGGCCGAACCCCTCTCAATTTCACCTGGGTAAGATAAACAAGATAGGTCTATTATTGCACTGTTCCCTCAGTGAACTTCCAAGACAAGCAAAAATGCCCACCAAAAATGCCCACTGGTGGACTGCTGTAAAACACATGGCCATGGAGGCAACATCCAGAGAATTCAATTTTTTAAACTTCACTTTAGTTACATTTTCATAATACAGTAAATGTAAATTATAATTAAATTGTTTTAAGCTTAAACCTTGTGGCAAAATAGTCCATCATCCATATGTTTAAATATATCAACCAGCCATACTTTGACTTGATGATAATATGACAGACTGAGTCATACTTAATACCTGTTATGTTCCTAAAATAGCAACATGACTTTATATATGGAAAGGGTGCTTTAAAAAAGTATGTATCTTTTCCCCCCAGTTTTGGAGTTTCTTCTTAGTCTTTCCTCCCACTACCCAATTTTTTCCCTCTGGAATTTCTTTAAATGTTATATATATATAAATAGGTTACATAGCTGTCCTATTACAGCTGTCAGTTTCTGTAATGTTCTCATTTAATCAGAAAGTTTTATCTGTCCCATTTCCATATCACGTTGAGAATGCTTTTTGTACAGAAGGTCACACGCACAGTTATGTGCATCACAGTGTGTCAATGTATATGCTTCTTATATATCTTTCAAGGTAATTTCTTATAAAATGTGCTTTTCATATACCAAGTCTTATAATGTTTGCATTTTTCTATGCATTTTTCTTTATATATCTATTTTTGTTTGTATTTGTCAGTCAAAAACCTACCTTGCTAAACTTGAAGAAATCCAAAAATCGGTGGATAATCACATTCTACGTCATGTGTTATTTCAGGAAGTGTGCAATTGATATTTTGGAGTTCTATTGATGTGTAATTAGTATAGGGCAGTGGACTCAAAAGGAATATTCCTATTAAAAATAGAACATGAAATGCATTTTAAAAAAAGACAGTTGATAGGCTTCTAGGACAGTGTTTCTCAACCTTGGCAATGTTAAGATGTGTAGACTTCAACTTCCAGAATTCAACTCCCAGGTCAGCATGCCTGCTGGGGAATTCTGGGAGTTGAAGTCCACACATCTTAAAGTTGCCAAGGTCGAGAAACACTGTCCTAGAAGTAAAGTCAAGGCCAGATCTACCACTAGGGAGGAAGAGGCAGCCAACTTAAGCAGCAGACACCAAGTTGCAGGAAATGACAAAGTGATATGCCTACCACATTACTTGGCTTGTGTGCAAATGCTAGCATCTTGCTGTTGAGGAAACTGCATTATTGCCAGTGTTAAAATAGGATTGTTTAGTTTGGTCAATTTTCTGATATGGAATAAGGGCAGTGCTGCCTTGTCCTCTAACTCCGACAGCAAAATATTTTGAATGATATTAATTACACAGAGGGTACACGTGCAGTAGGTAAAAGTGATAAAACATAGACACAGTATTGTTTTAAGTGGATATCCACAACATTTTAAAAAGAAATTATTTGCACAATTGAATACTACATTTTGAAATAGGGGTCTAGTGGGCAAGTGTAATTTCTGAGATGACTTATCTGCAATTTGTCTGGACTTGCAACTTAGCTTAAATTCAGTTAAAGTGCTTTTATTACAAATAGCCTGAGTTACAGGCATGCTTATGGCCCTGCAGCTCTTGACAATACTTAAACACTGGCTGTATTCCCTTTCCCACAAATTTAACAAGAAAGCTCAAAAATGGATGACCAAAATCTGAGGATTTTTTGCCTCTCATTCCTTCAAAAAATGTATCTCAAAAAGAATGTGCATATAACCATGTTGTCCTTGCCTTTTCATGGATAACTCCAACTATCTCATCTTTGCCCTTTGCTTTGTGCTGGGAATCACCTAGCACAAATCCAGCCAGCCAGCCATCCACATTTGGATCAGTATACTGAGAAAGTGGCAGATTTTTACCTAAACTTGTTAGAAGGCAAAGCTATTGAGATAAGAGAGAACTCATATTTTGACTAACGTGTTTTGGCAATCAGCAAGATTGGTCAGATAACAGCAAGATGCCCAATCTCTTTGCTCTAACTAAAATCCAAAATATAGACTACAATCCTATATTAATTGTAATGAAGGAAGCTCTGTGAGCAATATGGAACTTGTTGCACATCTTTGTGAGTGTGTGTGTTAGCAACTACACACACACACACACATCACACATATACAGTATATTGTCTGTCTGTCTGTCTGTCTGTCTGTCTCCCTCTCTCTCATGCATTAATAGACCCTAACATTATTTAAAAATCCTAATGAAGTTTACCATTATTGATAATGGAAAGAGAGAAGAGTTTTGAATGTTGGAAATTGGGTGGATAATGAAAAAGAAAGGGAGTTCCAAAAGATGTTTTTTGTTTCAAAAGAACAACTACTTTTTGCATTATTGGCCATCCTAAGACCTTTAACAGTGTATATTACAACAAAGTGCAGGTAGCCTTAAAAGCACTCATATACCAGACAATCTCATACGTCTTTTGAATAATTTCTATGATGACCAAAAAACCAAAAAGTATCTAGTAGCACCTTTTCAACTAATAATTTTATTAAAAATGTATAAGTGACTCTTTTAGTAAGCTCCTTTCAAGTTCTTCTTTTTTCTGGCTTTTGTTATTATTGTCTTTTCCCTAACCTAACCTAACCTATCATCCTAATATTTTACTTATTTTATGACCTTAAATTTCTGATCATCAGTTCAGGGAAGGAAAAAGAAATACAGAACCAGTCCTGGGAGCCTGAAACCAGCAAAGGCAGAAAAACAATTGAAAAATAATGAGCTCCTCACCTCAAAGGTTTCTACTGAGGACTTAATCTCCTGGAATTCTATGAATAGATTTGATGTCCTGCCCAGCAATCAACAGACTCCCTCCAAAAACTCCCTTCTCCCCACTGAGGATGATGATCCTCTGGAATGACAACTTCCAGGAAAATATTGCCTCTGGTAAGCACACTGACCATGTGGAAGGTATTAGTTATACCTATGCATCTAATGATGTTCCAGCTGAAGAGTTAAATAACACCTTGATCACACACCCACACCCACACTCACATTCCCCCCCCCTTCAGATTTGTTTGGCTTAACTGCTCAGACTATAACAGCCTTGTTTGAACAGCTAACAAATGTCCATCAAAAAATGGATGCTTTGAAGAAAGCATTTGAAGCCTACACAGGTTTCTTTGCAGAGATGCAGAAAGCAACTTGCCTTCAGCAAGCTTCTGCATTGGTTATCCCACCAACTGATAAAGCAGCCTGAAAATGCCAGCTCTTGCGCTCCTTCAAGCCCAGACAATAACAAGGACTCTGCCCTCCTATATCAACATAACCAATTAGTTCTGTCTCATCCAGTTCTTTTTTAACAATTTAATAATACCATCAACACATTCAAAAATGAAGACCTATTTGAGAACTTTTGGAATTATCCCCACTTGGGTGTTCACTGATCAAAATGTGAGCCCTTTCCTAAATAATATTTCATCAGTTCACACATTCCAAAATACTGTGTCTAACTTGGAGAGCTGCCAAGTGTCTTCTACCTTATTTCTGACCTTGAGAGCAGGGAATATAGCTAAATGTTCTACCAACACAAGAAAATACTGCTTGGTTCTTTTGAAAACGCACTGATTAACTCTTGCAGCAGGATGGCTAAAGGTGAACAGTCAGAGATATTATTCAAAACTGAAGGGCTCGCACATGCAATAAAACAGATAGAAGAGACTGCAGAGCCCCTTGTGGCTCTAGTGCCTATAAATGAAGACTCCAAATTACTTTTAATACAAAATGGCAGTCAGGGACAACTGGGAAATCATCAGACCCCAAAGACACTGTGCTTTTGTCAATTAAAGATAATTCTGGCTTTTTGCTGGGCACCAGCAATCCTGGGGAAGTAGTTCAAATGGACTTGTCTAAAAAATGTTCACAAGTTGCTTGCTTTTTTTCAACTGGTGCCCTTGAAAGAGAAGATGGCATGAGCTAATGGTATAAGTGAGTTGTTCCACAAGCATGTTAACATCATCAGAGACTTGCTAGAGCCAGGAGAAGCATCTAGGGTACAGGATGTGGTAACACAGATGACACATTGCTCCCACCTGTTAGATCTTTTTCTCCTTTCTTATGCCCCTAAATTGGTCTTGCCAATTAATCTAAACCAAACTTTAGATATTCCACCAAATACTGATGTTTCGTCACACATGTGATGTCTCTCACTTGGCCACAAACACAGCTCTGGACAAACCAATATTGGTCACGGCTCTCAAGCTGACTTTACTGAGGATCCAATGGGAAACATCCACCACCTAATTTATTCTAATGATTTTGACTCCACTTACCTGGATTTCCAATGGATATATTACAATCTGGGTCCTCCTAGCTCTCCTTTTCCCCAAACAGCATCTAAAGTGCTTCTATCCTCATGTTCTATTATCATTGAAAATCAATTGATTAGTCTCCAGCTTCCATCAACAGAGGGCCACAGGTGTTAAACTCAAGGAATAACTTAGCCAGATGTGATATTTTAATTAGGGATGTCTATCTTCCCCCTTGCAGGTTGCTTTCTGTAACAAATGCTGAATCAGATAAATTGGAGAACCGTTTTGTCCTAATTCACTTGATGCTATCCAAATGTTGATCTCATAATGGCAGGGGATTTTAACACTAAATGTAAAACTTCCATAGCCCTATTTCCCCTTCTAAAGGCTTCACTGCAAGACATTTTGGATAAGGCTTACACTAAAGACATTTTGGGTTAGTCTAAAGAAGCTTTCTGTTCCATGGATGGGACTGATGAGGAACAGGAGTGGTGCTTTGTTTTGTTATTATTATCCCTCTGCAAAAGGGGCCGTTTAGGTGTCCAAAATTGGTGTTTTGGAAAACTCAGACCTAGAATACTAAACAGCAGGTTCTGACAAGTACTGTAAGGTATAGAATTTCAAGGATCAGGGAGTTAATTCAGCAGGCTGGCTTCTATTAGGTATCATCTGAAGATTTGGCTCTTTATATTAAATGGAGCAGTAGACAATGACTGTAATGGTGAGATCACTATTAGGGGGCCGAATGATATAGTACTCATATGATCTTTTTAGGTTGGTAGTTTCATTTAAAGTTGGATTATGTCAGATAGTGACCACTTGCCTCTGTTATTTTGTCTGGGTTTTAGCCCCCATATGACCTTTTTGGACACTTCCACACAGGTCAGGTACAATGACATAGGTTTACCTACTCCCAGAATTAGGCGGTCCAAAAAGGCCGCAAGAGTGACACAATTATTTCTTGCCTCAGACAGGTCTCTTGAGTTTCATGAACTCTGTCTGAAACCAAAAACCCTGCATTATAAGCTCTAGCTTTATATAACGCTCTGATCATTATAACTGATCAGAGATCATTATCAACTCATCAGAATCCCATGAGCAAACCCGCCCTCTCAGACAGAAACCCTAGTTTGATCAGGACTGTGTGCAAGCCAGAGCAGATTTAACAATTACTTTCAAATGTTACAAGTCCAGTAATGTCCCATTGTTAGAAATTGTCTACCTGCTCTCAAAAGAATCTATGTAAATCTAATAAAAAGAAAGAAGCAGAAGAAGTTGGAAATGAGTTTTCAATCTGCAAAGGATAAAAATACCACACTCTTTTGGAAGATAATTGCAAGCACTTCAAGCCCCTGGCACTGACCCGATAACTTGCAAAACGATTAAAAAGTAAAGTTGATTTGTGAGTCCCTCTTTGGATTCTTATTTACACATACTACTAGCACATTCCCAATGCCTAAAGGATTGTTCTACCATTATGCCACTTTCAAGAAAGGCATCACGAACTCCACTAGTTATCATCCCATTGGTCTCTTAAGCACGCCCAGAATGCTATATGCACATTTCTGGATTGGCTGGAATAGGAGAAATATCTATCTGATGAATAAGTGGGCTATAGTGAATGCAACTCAATGATCAAACAATATGCTATTTTACAATTTCAAGCAAAGAAATACATGCATGCTTATTCCCATTCACTTATGTTTCCTTCAATGATTTAAAATCAACCTTTGACTCCATTCCTAGGGAAAGATTGGGTTGAAAGCTGCTTGAACATACAGCTGTGACAAATTAGTTAGATGTGATAGCAGTGGCTACCTCTCTGTAGATGTCTCAATCAATAAAGGAGTGAAACAGGTTGTTTTCTGCCCCTCCCATTTTTTTCACATATATATATATATTTAATGTATGTGAACTCAATGGTCAACCCTTTAACCCAGGCAGAATTCCAACCCCTTAGCCATACGATATTTTAGATACGCTGACTATTGGAGATAGTATGTTAGTTATCCACCCGTATTTTACTGCTTATACTGTTATATTTCTTATACTTTTTAAAATTTGTAATTTCATTCCCCTAAACTTATAATAGACAGCTGGCTGGGCTTCTTTATGCTGATGATACAGCTAAGCTCTCTCTCTAATTTAGGATGGCCTCAGAAGAAATCTACAGGCCCTTGTGGACTATTGTAGGGAAAAAAAGGCTTACAATAAACTATTCCAAAAGTAAAATATGTCCCCCCCCCAAAAAAAGACTGAGATGCTGCAAATACCAATGGCAGATAAACAATATTATAGACTCAATTTCATCCTTCAGATATTGGCACAGTATTACAACTCTCAGAAATCTGGCACAAGCAAATTAAATCTATTTCTGATAAGGCTAATAACACTAAGGCCATACTGGGCTTCTTTCGTACCACAGAAGGCAAGAAGGTACATACTATAATAAAACTCTTTAAAGCCATATCCATTTCTCAGATGTTACATGGCACTCAGGTATGTGTATACAATAACTTTAAGCCCTCAGATTTTATCCACTCCAGATTCCCAAAAGCACTATTACAAGTACCTTGCTGCATTTCGAACATAGCACTTTATTTAGAAACTGGCAGGATCCCCTTGGAATCCAGGATCCACATATGCCAACTTTACTTCTGGCTCAAGTTCTACTTCTCTAGAGATTCTATGACTGCCATGATCTTTTTGATAATTGTTTCTTTCCTGGAAAGCTAGAACTCAGAATGACTGACACCAGGGTGGTTTCTCAAGTGAGCTCTCCTGGCCATGGAGCTAGAGCTACTATCTGGCAAACAGGTTTTGATGTATATAACATTCCAAATGGATTTCCAAATAGATTTGTATACTGGCAAGTATATAAATAGGAAACATTCAGACCGGCAAATTACCTATTTGATTTTACCTGTCTAGAACACTGCAGAGCTTTCTCTTTAGCTCATTGAATGGTTTGCCCATTGCAGTTTTGGAGGAAAGATGACTCTGTTGCTATGAACCAACCCTGTAGCCCACATATTCTTTTGATGTTCTTTCTACAACAACTTGTGCTTTACCCTCACAACTCTGTTTGCTTGTTCTGAGGATACTTCATTTGCTTCTTACTGTTGGACTAGGCCCCTAACATCTCAAGGAGAGTTGAAAAATTTCTTCCAGCCGCTGTTGCTTTATGCAGAAAATTGCTCCTTTAATTTTTAGGATCCCATCAATTCAGTTGAATACCATCAGATCATATCTTCAATTCAGTTGAATACCATCAGATGTGTCCTGTTCAGACTATGAGGCAGTTAGACAGGGTTATAATCAAAAACCACTCTTTATTAATACAACTATTTATAATAATAAGTCCATGTGATTAATGAGGTAGACTGATTCGGATCAAGGCCATCCAGGCAACAATGGGAGAATCAGCACGGTTGCAGGCAAAGGCTGTGGCAGAACCGCTAGGCAGGATTCACTGACAAGAACTGCAGAGCCAGATGAATCTAGGGCACGTGGCACGGCTGGAACTGGAGATGAGTGTCCGTGATCTGAAACACTGCTTGAACTGGGCTGACACGTGGAGGCTAGGCGAGACCGAGCTGGAACCACTGGACAAGCATGGCTCTGGAGGCAAGGCTGAGCTGAACTGGATATTCCAGGCTAGACTGGTTACTGGAAGCAAGACTGTACTGGGCTGGAGACTCAAGACAAGGCTGAGAACTCGAAACAAGACTGGACTGGACTGAAGATCCTGGGCTAGGCTGGGAGCTTGGCACACGACTGGGCTGGACTGGAGATCCTGGGCAAGGATGAGAACCCAGAGCATGACAAGATGGGCCCGAAGTTCCTGAACCAGACTGGGTGCTTAAAGCATGATGAGACTGGACTGGAGATCCTGGGGCAAGGTTGGAAGCTGGAAGCACAAGAAAACTGGCTGGAGATCTGGGTGATGCTGGGAGCTTGGAGCATGATGAAACTGGATTGAAGATTCTGGGCAAGGCTGAGAGCTTGGAGCAAGGCTGGAAACATGCTTGGAACATGCTGAATGGCAGCGGCGAGGTCCGGAACTGGACGCAAGGCTGAGGTCGCTGGGAAAGGATCCTCTGTGACAGCATGTGCAGGATACAGGTTCTCCACAATTGGAAATGCAGGTGCTGATTCCCCTCGGGCTACTGATGAGGTTTCCAACGTGGGCAAGGACTCTTCTGCTGAGGCTGCGAGCTTGAAGGATCAGTTGTCTGAGGCAGCTTGCTCGTCACATGTTTGCCTTTTATGCCGATCCCTTCTGCACCTTTTCTCTCCAGCAGCCAATCGGGCTGCTTTCTGATTTGTGCACTTTTCTGCATGCCTTTTTTGTGTGCTGATTGGAGGATTCAGATCCTGCTCCAAAGACTGGCTAATCGGCATCTGTAACTTCTCCCACACTGCTGAGTCACTTCTGGGTTTTGCTTTCCCAGTTTCTGCCTGGTGAGTTTCTGCTTCCCCTCTGACTCAGAAAGAATTTCATGTTCTGAGTCAGAGCTGGCTGAAACCTCACAAGATGATATCTTCTTCATGTTTTTCTTTAAGATTTACATGAAACCTTTGGGAGAGATTATCTGGTTGCCTGGGGTGAATCTCACCAGTATGCTGATGATACTCCATTGTATACCTCTGCCTCTGGCCATCCAAGTAACCCTAACCCATGAGGACCAACCAAGCTTCAGTTGTTCCAGAATACAGAGGCACAAATAGGCATGGGTACACGTTGGTATGTCCATGTAGCATTTCTATTTTGCAAGCTGCACTGGCTTCCATTATCTGTCCAGGTGCAATTCAAGGTGCTGTTTTAAACAAACAAACAAACAAACAAACAGGCAGAGCTTCAATTGCATTGTTGTGGCTGCCATCTTCACTTTTTTTCAGTCATACCCTGTGGGGATCCCTGGCTGTTTCCAAAGCTTTCAGAGGCGATATCTGGTCCTTGAGTTGCACATTATTTTTTGAAGTTAGTTGGTCAAGGGTTGGAACCTTGATAATTTAACCTGCTTGCACGTGATTTTCTAGTGACCAATATAGTAGTAACACAAAATATGGATTTTCTGGGAACACCAGAAAAAAATAAAGAGGAACATAGTAAGTAGGGACTGTTGGGACATATTGCAATAACAGGATATTAAAATACAGAAATAGCATTTTTCTATATTTTAATCCACTGATAGCCAAGTCAGACATTTTGTATTAAAAAAGTGCAGGACAGCACTGTTCCACTGGACTTAATAGAGGGTCTTTATTTTCATGCATGGTATTTGGAAGCATTCTTTATTTTCAAAACTTATTCTGAGGTCTTGGTTTATTCCTGGCCTTCTTGAAAACAAGCCCTCAACTCCAGTTCCAGCTTTTTACCCTTTGGCCTACAATCTTTTTCTCTCATTTTAGATTATTAGTTAAAAGAAGGCTTGTTCTTACCTCCTCTACTTCTCTCCTTCTTGCTGGCACAAGAAAAACATAAGTCACTTTCAATAAGCACATAGGAATGATATAAGCATTGCTGTTGCCATGGATCTGAGATATATTTTAATCCTGTTTTATTGTAAGCCGTCCAGAGTCCCCCCTGTAGGGGTGAGATGGGCGGTGAATAAATTTGTAAAATAAACAAACAAACAAACAAAAATATTGTACAAGTAACCACCCGCCTTAAGCACTGATGCTGCTGATTTAAAAATGCTGATTGGTTTGGCAAAAGTTTGTTCTTTTTAATGGAGAAATGAAGCCCTTATAAATGTCAAGGGTTCGTGGACTTTAATTCAATCAAAACATTTGCCTAAAGTTGTGGTGCCAGGAAATGCAGTATGCAACTATTACTTTAATCATTAACATCACTGAACAACATGCAGGGGCTTCTTATTTATGACACTTGAGCTTCATGAAGTATTCATTAATACCAATTTATGAATTGTCAAATAGTCAAATAGTTATTTTTGTGGAATATACATATTTCCTGAAAAGTATTTATTCATTGTTTAATATTTTAAAGAATCCTGGTCTGTGCCATATCTCTCTGAGCTATTGCTATTTCAGCACTATTTTCAATAAATATTTTCCCTCCTTTCCTGGATTAATCACACTGCCTGCCAGTCATGCATCATTTTACGTAATGTGAGGCTTTATCACAAATCCTGCATAGCCAATCAGATTTGGCTAATTAATGACATCAGGGGGTAGTGCAGCTGAGAGCCAGGAGCATATTTTCTGGTGGCACGGGGGACCTAAGCGAATGAATTAATGCAGCAAATGACATCACATTGCTATCTAGTCATTCAAATTTGTAGTCAGTGAAATATGTATACATGCAGCTAAATCAGCTCACTGGCATATCTATCTAGTATTACATTACAGAAAATTTGAACAGCTCAAATGTGGTTAGAATCTGCTCTAGAGAGTCATCCAACTCTCTGGACTAGACTTGAGGATGTTTAGGAGGGTATAACAGGAGGGATGTATAATAGAGCTGTGGATCCTTTTTTAATGAATCATGTCTAATAAAAGTGCAGCATCATTAAAAAAAAAAAGCCATGAACACATTCAGTTTCATTTTCCATAGGAATATGATGTTGCCTGCCTATACTATGTAGAGATATTCATAATCAAAATAGCACCCCAAAATGGTTAAAATCAGACAACTGGCAAAAAAAAAAAAAAAAACCCTCATGTGTACTGCTCAATTCTATAGTACGTCTTCTTTACCTGAACCCCAACTGTGATTGGGTGGAGAAAGTTTAGTGGTGATGATGTTTGTGCAAATTAGAATGTGCAATCTGAGTGTTACCAAAGACTTCCGACTCAGGCAGTGCTTGCTTGCAGAGTTAGACAAATGGTTATGCACAGGGGGGAATTAGTTGCAAGGCTGGAAAGGGAGGGGGACACTTTTCACAGATCTAAGAGCTAAAGGAAGGGGGAAAGCACACTTTGGATTAAAAGATGGATTTGATAGGTAAAGAAGTCAGAGAACTTTGACAAAGCATAACTTTACTAATACAAATAAGCTCTCTGAGCTACATTTGAATTCACATCACACTGCACCTGGTAAGAATTAGTCTAGCACAGCATCATCAATCATAGTGTGCTTGTCAGTTTTGACATCCTTTAAGTCGACGTTGTGTGCTTAATGACTACATTACAGAAAATGTAAACAGACACCAAACATACAGGTATGCCCTATTTTTTTTAATCCTTTCTTGATTTAAAAAAAAAACTATTTTTGGAAAAAAAAAAGTGGTGTGTGTGTGTGTCTGTGTGTGTGTATATGAAAATGCAAAGATGTTCACCACCACAAATGGAATGAAACACAAAGAAGGAGGTTCCAGTTTCTGCACTGAATAAAAATTAAATTTCTCAACTATGATCGATTCAAATGAAAGATTATTTTGTGCACTGGGATGTGCTGGTGTGTACATGCACAATATCGTTCAGAGGTTGTCCTATTCTTACGTTTTTCTGCGTTTATGGATCTGCAGGTACTGTTTGCAGTATTAGTTACACAGTGGGGTTATGCAAGAAGCAGTCAACTCCTTAAAGCCCAATGTGGAAACTCTCATTTATTTGATTTCAACACTTCTTAAAATTCATCCTTATATTTGTATCCTTAACTATGATGAGGACAACATCCGAGCTTCTAAGGATTCATGCTTGGATCATGCCCTTCTCAAACAGCCTCCTTCTCCAATTCTGGGTATAATTTCTCTTCACTTACAGTATATTTCCACACCTGGGTTCAGGAATGGTAAATACAGAAATCTAGATGATATTCCCAGTAACACCTATGACCAGATTGTCTCCTCATATTAGTTAGGAAAATATGGATTCTCTGAGCTCATCTTGCCTCCCCTCCCAAATAAGTTTAAATTGAAATCTTAGTGCATGTGTCTTTCCGGTCTCAGAGGTGGGAGAGAATGTGTTAAGGGAATGTTTCTGTAAATCCCAGTAAGACAAGGAAAAAAAGGTATGGAATTGAGGTAACATCTTGAATTAGATTCTGCCTCCCTTTCAAACATCTGGGATAGGACAGGGATTGCTAGTTGAGATGGTTTTTGAAGTTTGTGGGAAAAAAGAAGCAGCAAGAGCATTTTAGGTACACTTGGTGTTATTAAAAGCCCAATTCTACCAGTGTGAATTGTCTACAAACTATGCCAAACCTGAGGGTAAGAACTGTATTTTATGCTATTAAAAATTCCAATTCAAACTCATAGAGATATGGATAGAAAACAGCAATAATATGGGAATAATAACAATATCAAAATAATTTATAGAATATCTCAAGCTTAGAAATGCATGATTTATCTCACTAGGGCTTGCTTATAATAATCATGGAAATTATTCATATTATTATCCCCATAATGTAGAGTACATGGGGAAAAGGCCAAAGTTCAAATAAAGAGTTTCCTTGGTCACCAATTGTACTGATGATTACTCTTTATATGCATCCTTTAAGCAGATGTTTAAATGTTTATCATAAGCTATATATATTTTTAAAAATTATCTTCTATTCATATACATTGAGATTCTTGCAGGATGCATGTTTGAACACTTTTCCCCTAATATTAGGTAGTAATACTAATTTTGGTGGGGCTTGTAGGTAATGTATTTGAGATCAAGGTGTAAAATATTTAATTTTGGATTGTCATTTGGCAATGTTTCTGTGCCACTGAAATTCTATTACTATTAAAAACATTCTATTTTCAGAGAAATGTAGTAAAAAAAAAGATCATTTTAAAAAATATAATAAACACATAGATGTCATACCGCTGCTGTGAAATTCCCCACTTATCAAAAATTAGAGTAAAGGTTAGCTAAAATATTTTAAATCTTTTAAAAATATCATTGATATTACTCAAATATGTTGTTATAAATATTTATGTATGTGTAGGTGATTGTGGTGGCATCAATTTTAGCAAATCACAAAAATAAGCATTAACTGATATGGCTCATTTCATAGACCTTACCCGTGATTTAAATGTATGATTTTCCAAGCACCATCTCAATCTCAGATCTAGGAATCAAAAACACATAATAAGTTAAAGTTTGAACTATATGATTTCTCATTTTAAAAGCAAAGTGATTTTGAATTAAACATTGAGGACTATCAAAAGGGGCACCTCTGTTTATGCATGCTGCCACTGGAAATTCCCTATAAGAAACAATGCATCCAGGAAACCTCTATTTTTTGAATAGCCCGCTTCTAAAATGATTTGTTTGGGGGGATGGTTTTTCCATGAAGATTGCCAGAGCAACTTTTAATTCCCAATAATAAAACTTGCTATTTTCCAAAAAGAAAACTAACAAATCCAGGCTGAAAGAACGGAATATTTTAGTCATTGAACGTTCAAGAGATACATTTTACATGGAGAGAGGATGGGGAAAAAGGGGAATATTTTCCCCCCTATGGCCTCTAAGCACAGTGTTTTAACTGCTGGTCTCCTCTTTCAAAAACTCCTGATGGTTACTCCTTTCAAGCCAAAGATTTTAAATGACTGTGCCCAAATCCAGCCTATAACTGACTGACTGTCCTTCACAGAGTGTTAATAAAGGGTTACACCAGGTTTAATGAAAATGTACTAGGTTCACATAATTCAGTAGCTAATTAAAAGCACGTCTGAAAGCCGGGAGCGCAGATATTGTTTATATTGATAGCTATTGTATTACTTCGCTATATAATATGAACCTCTTCAGCTGACTGATGCTTAAAGGAGAAACTAACAAATCGCTCAGTTGGTGGTTGACGCTGGTCTTGAAGAAAGCTAGCAAGGAGCACTCTGCCGTCTTTTCAGAGCTTGTACACCAGCTGTCACCCAGCTATGGGTGCTGAAAAGCTGCTGTCACTTCATCCAAAGGGATTTACTTGGTCAGAAGGGAAAATTTAAATACAAAGCATACAACTAAGAGGCCAGTAAAAAGGATTATGAGTGCACGGGAACACATGTGTATAAGACACTAATACATCTTTAGGAAATTTCAGATTCGTCCAAAGCCTGGATTAATGCCAGCGGCAGGGTGGTATATGTAGGCAGGGACCTTTTCACCCTTTGGTTATTATCTTCCAACTATTCACTGTTAGAGGTCTTTCAATATGCTATTTCAGGGGGGGGGACACCCAACCCCCCCGCCTACCTCCCATTAAAATCAGCATCCTTCCATCATTCTTAAAGAGAAACTGAAAAAGTTCTTCCTGACCTTGTGTAATAAGAAGTAAAATGAATCAACCGTCCACATAACCTATTTCATTTTATGTCATGAATTCCAGGGTATATTTGTGATTTTTGTCTTCAGTTGATCAATGAGGCATGCATGCACACACACACACAAATGTCCTCACACCGTAATAATGGTTATAACAAATCAGAGAAAGGAAGGCGACTGTGGTTTCTGTCGTATTTAGCAACTGTCATGCTAGTGTTGATGGTGGTGACAGGAAAGATTGTGGTATTGTTATTTTAATGCTGGGCTTTAATCAAATATCTGAGAACAGGGTGGTATTGACTGACACCAATGTTGCATTCATAAATAAAATAACATCCTACAGTTTCCACTTAGGAACTGATCAAGCATTGTACCATTTAGCCTTTTCAAATGCCACTCCTCCCTCCCTCCCTCCCTTTCCATTTCAGCTCAACTCCATGTTGTTTTGCCCACCGTCAGATCCTGCTTTTTCCTCTAAGAAAAGAGTTTACAGTATAGCCTGCTTAGCCCACTGCCGGAAATTAAGGAGAGGATAAAATTCCAAAGCTGTTTAGAGGAAGGAAATGTAGAAAAGAGACCACAGGGCATGATGCAAATTACAAATTTCTGGTCCAGGGGGGAAAGTCATGCAAACAAGAAGTTACCCCTCTTGGCTGGGCATGCTGTCTTGATATAGGACAGTGTGAATAAATTCACATCGAAGAGGAACTGTGCAAGCAACAGAAGTTGGAGAGAACATTTTTTGAAGTGGCAATAACAGTAGCAGTAGTAACAACAGCAACAATAATAGATACACAGCAAAATATATTTTTTTAAAATTAAATGACTTTGTTAGTGAAGGCACAGAATCCCTGTTCATGAGTCCATAAGTATGTTAATGATATGTGTGGCACAAAGCCTTAAGATTTAACAAAAATGCAACAACTCAAAGCAACTGCCTTTAGAGGTCAGTAGAACATCACTGCAGTATTTACACATTTTCTAAGAAGGATTAGAAGGTGGCTTAAAACCTTCAGAGAGATACACACATGCACACCCAAAAGATACACTATTCCCTCCTCTCTCTCTCTCTCTCTCTCTCTCTCTCTTTCTCTCTCTCTCTCTATATATAAGCACATGCACACACACACACACACACATACAGAGATGATTCCAGAGGATGCTGCATTACCGTTATCTGAATTGCTTCACATAGACTATCATGTATTTGCCCCAGCAAAGCTGATTAGTGGAGCAGCTTGATTCTGACACATCCTTTATGCCAACCCCAAGCTGCCTTGCACAGCCACCTTATTCACGGTGGAGACAGGCCTGCAGCCAGATTGTAAGACAACATATGCAAATGAGATGAGCCTTACACCACTTAAAATGAGATGGCTGTAATATGTAACAGCTTAATGTGCCCAGAGACATGATTGATGCCCTCTTCCCATCACTAAAGAGCTTTCGGGTTGGCTCGAGACACTTTTTAAAACTAAATATGTTTATTTCTTTTTCACACTCATCTTTTTATCAATGTCTTTCCCGCTTTCCTTTAATCCTACAGGATGTGTCTGTCTCTAATGTGTCACTGGGTATAGGTGTTTCTAGCTTAAAAATGAAAGAGCTGTATGCCCGTATTGGGGATGGTATAAGCTAAAGAAAAAAAAATACAGAAGGTATTGACAATATTAAAAGTGGGTTTATTATTATTATTATCATCCAAAGGAAATACTATACAATAGAAATGGCATTTTCAGTTAACATTTCTTCCTTGAAAATTGTCGGCCTTTAAAATAAGATGGTTTCAAGGCTGCCACTCAGATATCCGATGACATAATCATCACAGCATACAACACTGTAAACCTGAGCAGCATGTATGCGTATGTGGATTATGTGAATAGATTATTTCTTATTTAAATTGGTTTTTTAAACAACAACAATCTTGCAGTCAAGTACTTTCCAGCTCAAACTGCCTGTATGCTTGCAATCAAAATTCATTTCTTGCCCTTGATGTAAACAGAAAGCAGATTTCTCGGTTTCCCCCAGATCAATCACTCACTGTATGCCCATTGCCTTCACTTAATTAGTATTCTAAGTTCCTTTAGTTTAGCCATACATTTCCATTTCCTACATCAATGTAATGTAATAGACCTAATGTCATCCAGCTTAGTGGGAATCAAGAAAGGTAACTTGTTAGAGCGTTGAGATGAATTGGAGGGAAAAAGGTGTATTAATTATTGTTTGTCTAGTAGGTTAAGCTTTGGCTCCTCACCTCAGTGGCCCAGAGGACACTTCTTGCCTTTGGCCATGTCAGAGGGGCTCATTAAAACATCTCTTGGGAGGAGGCAGAAATTGTTAGCAAAAAGAACTGGTCAGTGTCTTTGCTAGCAGAGCCTAGCAGGGAAAGATTGCCTATCTTAGACTACTAACAAGGGTGGGTATATCACACCTGTAATCAAACTGCTGGGAAAATACGAAAGCAGGCTCTTCTTTTTCTTCTACTACTAGTATTACTACTACTACAAGAGGTATCAGGAAATGCTGTGTCCAGTTCCTGTGTGATGTGCATGTGAAATTACAAGCTTCTATCTTTTATTAAATGTGGCTGCAAACATATGCAGCATAAAATAACCCCCCCCCTCCCATAGAGTAATAAAGGTGATTAGTAAATGAAGGGTCAATCCCCTTCTCCCAACTTTCTTTTTAAGAATTGAACTGATTGTATCCAGTTGGTTAGTAGAAGAAGATTAGGAGGGAAGTACAATTATTAGATGGCTGGCTTCTTAAATGTCAGAAGATCAACTGAATGTTGATGCATGCTGAGATTGGATGGATGGATGGATGGATGGATGGATGGATGGAGGGATGGATGGATGGATGGATGGATGGATGGATGGATGGATGGATGGATGGATAGATAGATAGATAGATAGATAGATAGATAAATAGATAGATAGATAGATAGATAGATAGATAGATAGATAGATAGATAGATAGATAGATAGATAACAGGCTGTATAGTCTATTGTTCCTATTGGCACTTATTTGGAATAAGTTCTATTTCAGTGAACTCAGTGGTGCTTCATTCTGACTGTTGACGCTCAATCTGTAAAATGAATTAAGATTTATCAAGGCAGTAGAAAACAATCTTTTAATTATGAAAACGATCTAGCAAAGAAATATTATCCTTTAAACAGCTAGGAGAAAAAGCAAATATAACAATAACAATAATAATTTTATTAGTGTTATAAGGCCACCAAACTGGAGACACTCAATTATGCAGCCTCTACTGAATCATTTTCCTTCAACTTCCGGTATATTATGGCACTCCAGAGGAAAAGCTGAAAGTCTTGTTACCCCTATCCTCCCCATTCAACCAACTCTTGGGGTATTTAACATACTACCCTACTGGCCAGCATATATATTACATCTTGCTCCTTTAGTGCAATGATGGAAAGAGTTATTATCATTCACTTCTCATCAGACACCTTATGGAAGACAGTATACTAATATAGATTAGTACATTGGTACTATTATTGTTCTGCTTTAGAAGAATAACAGTTCTGTGTAGCTAAAATATCTTGGGAAGGGAAATGCATTTTAGTAAGTAGGTCTCACTACACCTCATTTCAGTAAAGCCCTGGATCTGGAGCTTCCAAAGTATCCATACCAACTCAGGACAAGGAAATATGATAAATTCCTCTGTTCATGAAATGGTGCAGTAGTACAGAAGAGCAGTCTAAATTACAGATATATCCAAGTTTGCTCTTCAACACAAATAGTAGCCTAAATAAAAACATCTTACCTCATTCTGACAACACTGATGGCCCGAACATGCCTAAACAGAGGCAAGAAGCATTAGATCTGCAAACCAGCTGAGAACCCTTTCCTGTGTGTCATTTCATTTTCTTTTGACACTCAATGGGTACTGCTATGAGGCCACTCACAATCTTAGACACTGTGATAATAGGTAACAAGGCATTCCCAAAGGTACAAAGGGGCCAAGTTACATAACTGCATTAGCCAAGAAGAAGGAAGACAATCTTGGAACAATATTAGAATTTTTAAACTGTCCTGGAGATCAAAGTGGTTGATCTATCTGGAAACAAATGCTTGTACCAAACTAACAATTTACTGGCTGCTGCATGTGAGATCCTAGCTAGCCATATCCAATTGATCTCATGGTTTATATTATACTGTAATTCCTGAGAAGTAAGATATCATAGGACCTTGGAGGTCCAGCAACTATGAGGGTTGCAGAGGGCTAGGGGGATTTGGGTACCAAAAAAGCTGAATTTGATACTTTGGATTCAATTAGACAAATCTTTGTTCACAGATCCCTAGTAAATATAATATGGAATAAATTCACCAGCTGCTGTACTAGAAAATATGTTGGTGAATGCGATATATAATTGTTTTACTGAATTTAGTATCAGGAGAAAAAAAATTAAAGAGGAATGGTTATACTGTTCCATTGTTTGGTACCATCTCTCATACCAAAGATATCACAATGACTTTGGAGTTCACAGAGGTCATGACTTGTTGTAATGTACCAAAAAGACAAAGAGAAACCTGTTGTTATTGCTTCGTAAAGTTGATTTGTTCTGATTTCAGATTGGATGCACATTTCCCAAGTTGTCCAATCTTGTCAGCTTTATCATATGAGCAGTTGTATAAGGCAATACATTTTAAAAGAAATAAAACCCTTGGAATACAATAGGCCTTTGTTATACGTGTGCACATCTATTTGATATTAATTTATACCAGTGTTTTTCAAACTTGGCAACATTAAGATGTGTGGACTTCAACTCCCAGAATTCCCAAGCCAGCATCTTAACGTTGCCAAGTTTGAAAAAACACTGATTTATACAGTAGTTGATATATTCAGATTAGCTTTGGGCCAGTGATTTATAAGATGATTGTAGATGCTTTTGGGGGCTGGCTTTTGCTTAAATGTGGTGTTTTAACTGGCATCATATAGCAAAGTGGTTCTGTCATCATTTACCAAAACTGTTGCTTCTTTATAAAGTTTTAGGGGTGGATGATTGTGACAAATACACTTTCTCCCGTTTTCACTATGTTTTTAAAAATGGATCATTCATGAAGGAATGCAAAAATTTGGTGAAATAAAATCCAGATGAAAATGTAATAGTCAGCCACCTACACCAGCCCAAATCAGTAGATACAACTGCTACATCAAGCTGTAACACAAAGGAATGAAATGGAAAGCAAGGCTGTTCCATTTGTTCTGTTATTTTAGTTTAAGAACTAGTACCTGAGTTTGCTTATTTCTTCTTTCCTTATAATCCATTTTTCTTTTTATATCCTTTAGGAAAATCCTCCTTTCTCAGTTCTACATTTTATGCATCTGATGAAATGGACTCTAATCAACCAATACTTACACATTTGTAGTCTTTAATGTCCTAGTAAATTTTTAGGTTTGTTTTTTTTTGCTTGTATCCCTGCCCGCAGTGAGCTTTCTTAATTTGCCTTATAACATGAACTCCACATAGAAAGCTGCACACCATCTATCTAGAAATGTCTATTGTTGAAGAAGTGGATTAAAATATTTCAAGAAAATAAAATAGACTAGAATCAAATAAATCAAATAAGGTAAATTCATGTTCTGCCAGAAAAAAATTAAGCAACAGTGCTAATATAGCACCACAAATATAGTGATACAGAATGGATCAAAAACTAAATAGGTCAGTTCTTAAAACCTCTGTCTAGATGTTAGGGTTAGGGTTAAGATTAAATGGAACAATCTCTGTCTGGCTTTCTACCCAATTATTTATTTAAGTTAATTTTCTACCATTTTTGAAAACATCCAAGAACTTTGGTAAGTTCCCATTTAAACAAAAGAATTGGTGGTGGTGAGGAAGCAACTTTGCTATTCTCCCTTCTTCCTTTAACATTACAACCTGTGTATTACCAGTCCCAAGAATCACTTTGACCCCTACACTGTACTGAGGGCCACTTTATACATGCTATAGAAAATCAAGTTGCTTTAAAAAATCCTAGAGTACACTATTTCTGAGAAGATATGGGAAGTAAAAAAATTACCAACCTTGAATCAGAATAGAGCCTCCTTTACTGCGTTATAAAATCTGAAGAATTATAGCCGCCTTCTTAACTTGGTGCTCTCTCAATATATTGAAATTATAGCTTCTATACGGCCGCACCGAAAGTGCCAAGATGGAGAAAGGCTAGATCATATAACATGAAAATGTTGTATGCAGGAATGCGCTCTACACCTTTGGTAAAAATTGTGTAATACTTGTAGGTAAGAGCATTTTGATCAACCCACAAAGGTGTAATGATTGCCTATTCAAAATCACTATCAGACTCACACAAGGCTTTCATGGATATCTGATTTAATAATGAATAGTATGCAGATCACAAGCAAAGCTGAGAATAGTAAAAGCACGGGATCTCTCCCAATAAATCCCCAAGCAGCTCCTAGTCCCTCCCCCCAAAGTCAACACAATTCCATGCCCCACAGGTGCCCCTAACGGTTCCTGCTGGTCTGCGGGAAACGTCCTTGACAAGGCGAGATAACCCAAACATGCATTCCTCATTCTTCACTCCTCACATCGCAGCCTGGTACAAGGAACAGGAGCAGCCCCCTCCCGTACAGCGACTCGTGTCAGCCCCATGGCATGGGAACCCGTTACGATGTTTTCCAGGAACATTGGAACAGGGACCATGACAAAAGGAGAGCAGCAGAACCCCCCAAAATCACCCCTTCCCAAAGCCCTTGGAAATTGACACTTTTTTTTCTCCAAAGGCTGTCATGTCTGGTCCACAGGTTCTGCAGCCCAAATGTTTTAAGCTAAAACATTTCCTGGAACCATTATGGGTTTAGGTCAGTGTTTCTCAACCATGGCAACTTTAAGTGTGTGGACTTCAATTCCTAGAATTGCTTGCTGGCTGGAGAAGTCTCCAAGACTGAGAAACACTGGTTTAAGCAAAGCCTCCAGTGTGATCAGTAATGCTAAAAACAAAAAAAAAAGACAAAAAAAAAAGACAAAAAAAAATCTTTAAATTTTAATAATACAAGGCAAAAGAGGTGGAATATGGGAATTTACTATAATGGGAACTACCATTTTACATACTAAGCATGCTTTGGCATGCAATACTCTAATACTTTATTTCTTTTGCTCCCTGCCAAGAAGTTTTCATGTTGCAGCTACTAACCTATGACTTTTTAAGGCAATCTTGTAATAAATCCAATAGATGTGCAATTGTTTTACTGATTTTAGATGCATATTTTTATAGCATACGTTTAATGATATAACTTAGTAGTTCCTTGTACAGGCATGTAAGTTTAAATTAATTTCCCAAATAGAGGCTGATCTTGTACATACATTTTCTTAATGCTCATTAAGGAGTTGGTACCTAATGTACAAACTTTTTTCAGCCAAGGAAGATGAACGCCAGGGGATTTGGCTCACTGCTACCATCTGTCCATGACAAAGTCTGCAGGCTGAGTATAAAGAAAGCAGGCTGGATTTATTTTACTCTTAGTCTGTGCCTTCAGTGCTTCAGTGAAGGTTTCATCTAACACAGATCAAGACACACTCACACACAGAGAATCTGTTCTGACTGCCCACAGAATTGTTCTTTGGCTATGATTCAACAGATACAAAGTTACTCATGCTTAGGAATGCCCATTGGGATCACCTGAATTTAAGTTTGTCAAATATCATTGATTTTAATTGGTCTATTCCATGCATTTTGGGGGAGATGGGCAGTAATTAAACTTGAATAATAAACAAACAAACAAACAAAGACATCTGGATCTGACCTGGTTTGGGGAAAGGATAGACAATTTTCCTGTTTGAGATTTGAAAAAGAACCTGACAGAGACCTGAAGTGAGGTCTGTGTATCCTTTGGCTCTGTGAAAATATTCAGTTTTTCAATATTGGCTGTGTTGCCCAGAAAAATAGGAACTCAGCAAGTTATGTGGCTCTCACTGTTTTGCTTCTTCATTAAATTTAGATAAGCCCAGGGACTTGCACACACACAAGGCATATAAATATTTGTATGAACTTAGCTCTACCCAATAACTGGATCCCACTAATTCTCAAAGTTTAGCAAGCTCATGCTATTTAGTATCAAATATTCCAAATCAATATTTGTGTAAGGGCTTCCACTGTAGCTTGTATTATTTCATTCTTACATTCAGTTTTTACCAGGACCCTATGCCTTTTTCCTGCAGTCACTAAAACTGCTTTCTTCAATTAAAAAAAAAAAGAGAGAGAGAGAGAGAGAGAGAGAGACAGAGTTTATTTGAATGATAGCAACCAGGGAAAAGGGAAGGAAATGTAACTCTAAAAAAGCTGGAGAGCTACCATAAAGTTCTGCTTTCTGGACAAAAAAGCTTGCTTATGGATTTAAATCCTCTGAGCCCATCTACACTTAACTAATCTGAAATCATCAAAATTTGGGTAATAAACTTGGGACCTTGCTTAATACTACTAATAATAAATCATAGAAAAAAAAATTAGATTGTTAGAACAAACAGAATCAGTGGCTCCAGGGAGGGAAGAATAAGTCAGATTTCAAACCTTGGTTTCATAGGTATTCCATCTGCAACTAGGCAAGGGTATTTATTTCTGAATTTTGTGTGATCCCCGTTATCTAATATCCATTTGCATATTTAATCAAGTTGTGTCTAGAGATGTTTCGATGGCTTTGCCCCAGAAGGGTACCATAGTACAATTTAAGAAAAACAAAAACAGTCTCATTAAAGTGATAGTTCAAGAAAATGATGCTTTCAGCCTCCTCCATGTTCTGCATGCAAGCAGGGGAGGAGGGGTGGAGGGGGACAATGCTGGGCCCTTTTGATGTTGCCAACTCCCATTTGCCACCCAACTTTTTTCTCCTCCAAAACCTCTTAGCCAACTTCAAAGGCCTCCTTGCTGCTTGCCTTAATCCAGTGCACTGAGACCTTTAGTTCAAAGACCTTTCCTTAAACCCTCTTCTTAAACTGCAACCAAAACTTTTTCGTTCCTTTCCACAAAGTAGCAATTACAGCTCGGTTGCATGGTGATTGGACTTGGACCGATCAGCTCCTGCAATTAATTAATTTCACAAAAGGGACTCATTTCCTGGCATTCAAACTGACAAGAGACCCGAGAACAGAAAGGCCTTTCAAAGCAGCTCCAGTAGTAACTCAAGAAAAAGGCCCACAGTATTTGAGGTTCAGGACACACTGGATACTGCTTTAACTCGCTTGTTGATTGAATCATTTTGTTAAAAGGCACTCCCTTTCTTCCTTCTAATATTTCACCTGCAAGCCCAAAATGAAAAGCATGCACTTGGGTATCCATCCACAAATATAGCTTAAACAGCTACTGAAAAGCTTGATACTCTGGCCTTTGAATTTCCTTCATATTGGTCTTCTTTCTGGAGCATTATACTAACGTTCTTTACTCAGAAAGTGTTCCCTTACATATAGAAAACTCTTGGAAGAGGGGGAGACAAAGAAAAGAAAGAAAAGAAAAAAGAAAAGAAAAGAAAAGAAAGCTGACAAGAGATTAAAGCTTTTTATTCAGTATCTCTTTCGTATTCAAATTGTGTTAAGAGCTTGGTGAGAGTTCGACACAAGCTTGTTCGGGAAGGCTTCTAAAGTATGTACAAGGATTTCATGGGAATAGAAAAGAAGCCATGGGCTGGGTAATGAAAGAAAGCTAAGATGTCTTCTGTAAAACAACTCAAGAGTCATTCAATTATTTCAGCGAGCCATCAAGGAACACTTTGAAGATCTGAGCAAAGATTGCTAAAATTTAATAACAACAACAAAAACCTACCTCTCCTTTCTGTTGTGAGTTTCCAAACAATAAACGTTTGCATACATGATGAACTGAATAAGGTACATTCCCCATATGAATATTGTTTACATTCTTGGTTCCCTACCACAACACCAAGAAGAGGAAATTTTGCTGTGCTTCATATCTATAGCAAATGAAACATCCATGACTGGCACTGTTCTTGTAGCGAGAGTGGTGATGCCGTCAACAGGAAATCACTTATAAAAGTAAGGTTTCTCAAACTTGTTGGTATTGTTATCTTAACAAAAACCTTTATGTAGCATGGCACCAACTTCAATCAGGATAGGCTACATTTAGGAACAGTAACCCCATGTGAGATGAACATTAAGAACACAATACTATGCAACTCACAGCCATTTCAAAGGGATGCTGGTAATGGCTATTTCTTTCTTTCTTTCCTTCTTTCTTTTCTGGTTTGTGAACGCTGTAGTATTAACCCAAAAGATTTCATAGCTTTATGTGAAAATTCATTGTGCTTTCCTAAAATAGGTCCATAAAAAGTACCCGTGCCTCCTGCCTTTGTATCTTTCCAGCCTGTCTGCCAATATATTCTTATATTTGGCAGATAGTATTTTCTTTACTATATGCATGTTATTCTACATATTTAAAAAAAGGCCAAAAAAAGAATCTATTACAGAATCAGGCAGAAAATATAAGACAAGTAAAATTCCAAATCATGAACTTTATTCACATAGACAATAAATGACAAAAAAGCTAACAGGTTTAGATGAAAATTTTCCTTGGAGGCAACTATGAAATATTAGAAAATGTATGCAGATAAACATCAAAACAAATGGAAATAAAGCAGTTATCACTGCTCCCTAAAATATGCATCATGAAACATTGTCTTATTTAAAGCCTACAACATCATATCACAACACTGAATATTATTTCATTTAGACATGTAAAATACATAATTCAGGAATGCAATTAAACTTCAGGGGATATCTTTCTGTGAGTGTGTGTGTGTGTGTGTGTGTGTGTACATATAAAACACACCTTTGTTTTCATATCAGGAAAGGTGATATGTGTAATGAGTGGAAATTTGAGAATGGGATACCAGGAACATTTTGTTTGTTTCATACAGGGAGAGATCACGTGTTTTTGCCTAACTAAGGACTTAATTGGAGTGTTTGTGTGTCGCACAAGAAACAGGAGATTTTTAACTTGCGTATAAATTATTTGGAGTTATGAATGATCAGGATTGAACTTTTCTGGCTGTAAAAGAAAAAAGATTGTAACCCACTCTGAAAAGCGACCAGCAGATTGAGTGTATGGACATTAAAGTAGCCAGTGCAGTTCTGGGAAAGAACTGAATTGTGAGCATGCACTATTTTTATTTTCTAAAACTTTATGGAGATTATATGAAATCCAGAAATATTCTTGGAAGTGGAAATGAAGTCAGTGCTAGGAGCTGGAATTTTCCTTGCAGCATGGTAGCTTCTAAAATAATAAAGTCAAAAGAGGCAGATGCGTACCATTGTCAGAAACTTTTTTTTTAATCTCATACTGTGAAAATTAACATATTGATTAAAATATTTTACTGACATCAATGGACACACTGTACATGCTTTGATTTTGTAAAGAAATGTTAAACCAGCACTTTAAACTTATTTGTTGGTTTGTTTGTTTCGCATTATAACCAGTCTTTCTTCTGGGAGGTCTACTCAGCAAACACAGCTATATTCCTTTACTTTATCACATCTCTGTGAATTGGACTGGGCTAAGCTCTATGGCCAAGTGAGAACTTCATTTTTGGGTCTCTTGAATAAAGTGTGAATGGCAGAACGTATTGGATGATGCACAAAAATCCCTTGGAATCGAAACAATAGACATGGGGATATGATGAAGATGCAGGAAAACTCTGAACTTATGATAGATTTTTCGTAAACCAAGAATATGGAAGTTGATTTGAAAATCTTGTTCATCATTTTCCAGTATTAAGCAAAATGAAAAATGGTACTGCATAGTTGGGACAATAGACAATTGTATGCTTCACTGACTGTTGATGGTTTAAAATCCTATTAAGAATGCTTGCCAAAATCACACAATAACATCTGAATGTGAGTACATTTTGGTTTTTATTATGGCATGATTGACAAAAATTTGGGTCAAGATTCAAGGGGAACTAGTACAAGTAGTGATTCATTTGATAAGTCTAGAGCATTATGATAGCCTGAAGATGCAGGAGATTCTTATTCATGGGGGACAAAATTGTGATTTCTGTTCTAAGGACATCAATACATACTGGTCCATCTCCATGTACTGAAACTAGCAAGCAAGTCCAGAAGGCATTTGGGAGTTAGAAGGTTCTGGAATTTTCAAGAGATATTCTAAACACAAAGCCTTCTCCATGGAATAAATTTGCCTTGACCTACTGAGAAAATACTTAGTGTTCAACAGCCCATAAAATTTCTCATTTCTCACCTGTGGTGGGGTGCTCTAACTTAATGTTGCATTCTGAAGTTTCATGGGAAGGAAATCTGAGTCAATTTTGTGTAAAAGCCCTTCAGTAGCGGTTGTATAATATGTGTGGCACAACATTTCATATAATATAATATCATTAGAATTGTTTTAGGATACTTTAATTAATTTACATTGACTCATGTCAAGCAATACATAGTAATGAAAATCATACGCTACAATGTGGGCAGTTTCAATGCAGCAAAAATAGAAGTGAATGAGCTACTATGTCAGATTCCACAATCAGATGAATGATGAATCTTCTCATCATGTTCATCTGCCATGATCAGCTGATGCATGTCAAGAACCAGATGTGAGGGGGAACATCCAGGAGTGAGAAATGACTTTATTTGGGCTAAGGGGAAACGTCAAGGTTGTACCAGCAGAGACATCTGTGCTTGGCATGCCTAACCATTGGAATGAGGTGGGAAGATGTGTAAAGGGGGGTGAGGGAATGGGTGTCTGTTCGTTCTAATTAGGTAGTTTAGGCAGGAATTTTCAATCACAGCTTTTCTCTTGATCTGTACACATTCTCAATAAATCTGAATTCTGCATTTTCAATTGTGCATGAGTCAGGTCATTATTGGGACCCAAAGTGTCAGTTCTTAATACTCTGCAAGATAATCAGAACATACAAAGTAAAGGGATAATAGTAAATAAATCAACAATAAATGAGAGGGGGTGTGCTTGTTTGAAGTTTTTCTTTCCCACAGAGAATGGAGGCTATCAGAGCAACAGACCACAGGGAGCATGCAACAATAGAGTAAGTGTGCTTGTTTGCCTTTTCTCTTACCCAGACATTTCATACTGGCAGTGCAAGGATCAAGTGGGATGCAACCATTAGAAGTAGGGTTAGAGTCTTCTAGCCTGATAAAAGTGTTGAAAGAAAGGAAACTACTTTTATATGCCTCTTTTCCTACTTGGTGTAGGGTCTAGGATATGGAGGTGATTTAATACAGGACATTCTGTCCTGGGTTACTATAACAGTATGTGGGACTGACCTTGGGAGACAGGAGGGAGAGCTGTGGACTGGACAACCATCATGTAAGAGATGCTCAGCCCACAGAAGGAGAGAGGGCATGGGAAACATTTCAGAAGGGACCCTCCCTAGTTTTCTGGTGACTAAAAGGGAAGGAAGGAAGAAATACTTTCAGTCTTGCAAGATTCTATGAATGTAACCTTACAGTAAAGATAGAGGTAATACTCCTGGTTGTGCTTCTTGTCTGGACTACATTGCAGGGCTACAGTTCCTGAAAACCTGATGTTAGTTCTGATGTGAATACATATAAATAACACCAGTGAGGATAATGAAGGGAAAAAAGACAAACATTTTATTTTGATATCATCATCATCATCATCATCATCATCATCACCAACACCACTATACTATTCTAGTCAACTGTGATATATTCTGCAAATTTGCAAAACATTAACAAACTGCATGTTCAGAACATAGTTGATAGATAAATATAGAAGAATATAGACAAATATAGAAGAAAAGTTGAACTACTGTAGACAAATGATTGACCTCAAAGTGGGTAAGTGAATGGCCAGTGATGAAAATATGTTACAATGGTAAGATGCATAAATCAAATATAAGCATGTGTTTTTCTTTCTGAATGAAGAAATTTCCATTGTAACTTAAGGAAAGCCAACCAAAATGAATGCATACTGTAATTGTGGCTGTGCACATCTGGTTCTTCTGGGTAGCATTTATACATATCTTGAAATCCATTACAATATTCCTACTTAATATTTGCTTTATATGGCTTAATAAATTATATTTGTAAATGTTAACATACGTGGCTATTGTACATAAACTGCTTCACTGAAATACTTTATCATATTCATGCAAACTCTTAATTTATCTCATTTTAGCAAATGCCACAGCCCAAGTTGCAAATGGAAGTTGGAAACTTTTAAACATGTTTCACCCAAATTTAAGAACTATAACAGCTATCTTACAAACAAACCAACTTTATTTTAGTCTATGTATTAATATCTTTGTATCACTCATGGTAATTTGTAACATTAAATGAAGGATGATTTATCCTGTCTTTATTAATGAAAATTAATCCAATGGTTTTTAGTTTCTTCAGTTGTTTCCTATTCAGAATTTTTTTTTTTTAAAAAAAAGGACTTTGCAAGAGAAACAGAAACATAAAAAGAATATTGAAATCACCATGCAGCTTGAGACATAAAATCTGGCACTTTTGTGAAAGACCTAGTTACTACTTGGAATTCTGTTATCTATGAAGATCCACAATTGCTATGCCCTTTATTGTAATGGAAATTCTATGTAATATTTCTGCTTACCTTTGAATTAATTTTCAGGTACTATGGATTTTTATGTGAGTTCTGGGAAAATCTGCAGCCCTCCCCCCACCAAATTAGACAAACTGATGTCAGTTTTAACTAACATTAAAAGAGATCAAAGTTAATGGAAGTTCAGCAAGTATTGCTCTCAAGGGAATCTTAAAGGTGTGGTGGGGGGACAAATGGGCTACTAAAGTAATTGACAAAAGTTACATCTGTAATGGCAACGCAGAAGACCTTTGCAATTTTGAGGAGTTTAGTGACCTATTTTGACTTTCTCCTTCACACGAAGATTAGAGCTTATTTTGAGTTATACTGATGTTTAATTGGCTCGTTTTTATTTCTGTTTGGCATGAGGAGGGGGGGAAATAAAACCATAAGACTGTTAGTTTAAGAATAAGCCCACTCCTCCTAACAGCTCTCCAGAAAGTGTGGAGTGGGTGGGGGAAGATGAGAGAACTCCTCCCCCCAATTGTTTTTGTTAAGCACTTACTTATCTGTAAAGCTTCCCAGGCTCTTGGATGATTTCATAAACAGGTGCTCCAGACCCGGAGAGCTATCCCAGTCAAGGTCAGGCCATATAGCCTCGGTACCATGGAAACATGGTCACGAGGTTTAAGAGCCAGACTTTGATAAAAACTCCTGGGCTTCCTTTTGTGGTTTGGGAGCTTCTGCACAGATCCTGTGTGCTGTGTGGAATATTGCTACTCTGGAGGGTCCCTGTTGCCTTGGTCAGGAAGCTCCTGGCAACATAAAAGGGATTGGGTATCAACCTGCTTGGTATGTATGATTTCTCTTTCTTTATGCTATGCTTTTTATACTTTGGTTTAATCTGCCTAAACTGTGTTTCTGTTTAACTTTGTTTGCTTAGGTTTATAATAAAGCTTAACATTTCTTTATTCACTGGCATGCTTATTGTCTCTGGATCTAAAAGAACCAATTGCCTGAGTACCTGATCACTGCTTGGACACTTGGCAGAACAACATCCCATCCACTAACCAGCCTGTGATGGCTCTATCAACATCATGGCCCCAGTGCCTGGGGAAAAGCCGGGTTCACTGCTTTCCTGAAGGCCAGCAGGTTTGGGTCTATCTGCGTCTCTGCAGGGAAGCTGTTCCATAAGGTAGGTGCCACGACAGTGAAGGCACACTTCTGAGGCCCAACCAGACAACCAATCGCTTCACTGAAGGGACCCAAAGCATGCCCACCCTCCCAGATCCAGTAGCATGGGCAGGAACCATTGATTCTGCAAGTAACCTGGCCTCATTCTATGCAGGGCTTTAAAGGTGATAACCAGCACCTTGAATTGTGCCCAGAAACCTTTCCATGTATGTATCTACACTCACACTTGACTTTGCTCTGCTTCCTAAATTGTTTGTTTCATTTCATTACCCTTGTTTTCCCAACCAGTTCAGCTTACCGTTCACTGGGAACACTTCAGTGCATCTTTCAGAAAATAGTCAGTAGAATAATTCATTTCCCAGCCCAAGGGAATACATCTTAGGAGCTTTCCTAGCTTTCCCAAACTTAGACCTTATTTTTACACAGACATTTTGACTAAATGTTGAGCTTTGAATACCTATTTGGCCTGAGTGGGCACCTGCAGTACATGAGTGGGATGATGTCATTTACACAATGATGTCATGATGTATGTGACTGCATTGTTGATTGTTCTGGATTCCTGGGCAAAAGAGTAGTGTTAACTATATATATATTGAAGAGTGCCAATTAGAAGGGAGGAAATCTGTAAAAGCTACAAAGCTTGAAAAATGAAATAAGGGCATAACATGATTTCAACCACCTATACTGTGTATGTTGTACTTAGCTTTCAACATCCATCTATCTCCCGCAATCATCTACATAAAAAGTGCACTGTAGTTAAAATTATCTCAGAGACCCTTTTCTAGATGATTCCACCTTTACAGATCACTTGAGTGAGATAACAGAAATAATGAGCAAATTGAGCCAATATTTTTAGGGCAGTTCCCAAGTCTGATGATATTTGATCAGTTGAGTTTATATTCTAGCTTAAAAAGTGTAGTGCTAGTGACTGTTAAACTTGTCCAGCCCTTCAATTTTTTATATATATATATATATTATAGCATTCATGTCTATCATAAAAGCTATGTTCTCTGGATTTACATAAGATGTGGCTGCAAGTTTTCAAAACTATTTTGAAAACTTCTACGTTTAAAGTGGAGGGAAGGAAATAAATACATAAGAATAGGAGAAGAGCATAAATGGGTCTGACCAGGGTTTTCCTTCCACTGTTGCTTCCCACCAACTGGTGAGATTCAGTTCTGACAACAGTTCAGGTATTCTGAAGTAGCTGTGTTCAGCTTGGAACAATTTGATTTGAATCTGGATCTGAATTTTAGTTCAATAATTTATTATGGCCCCAAAGTCCAGCAACAGCGATTAATGCAAATCCACAGTATGTAATTTCACTGTGACATAAACTGACTCAGAAAATTTATCCAAGTAAAACTCAGTTTAAGACCTCTGCATATGATTCACATTTGACTACTTACGATGCATGGAACGCACAATGGCATAAAACCTCTTTGCATTACAGGAAACATTCATACTTGGTCTTATAAAAAGTAAAAGATAAACAATGCAAAATTCCTACTGATTGACAGTTTAAAGTAGTTGTAATCAGTATTGTGCATCCATTTCTATAGAAGGTAAAAGAACAGTGTCAGTGTTTTCTTGTATCCCTATTTATACAGAACTAGCTAATTTTCTGGGAAGGTATTCTGATAGATGGCAGTGCATGGAACTAAGCCATTATAAAAGTATGGTAGTAGTTCCAAGAAGTTGTATAAGAGAGCTAAGTAGTAGGGATACAGCTGTTAAAGTTGTCTGCATATAGATGACAAGAAATCTGGCCTCCATCACTTTGAAGATCCATATCCCCAAACCATTATCTAATAGCTCTTTGAGCATTTTCAAAGCTGAGTAGAAAAACAAATTTTTGGGAAAAAAAAACATGTGAAAGTGTTCTACAACCAATGTCCTCTGCTCCACAGGGATTTTAAATTGTTCTTCCATCTGAGATGAGCCAGGCTTGTTGATGCAAATATAAGTTTCAACATGCTGTGCAAAAGAATTACAAGTCCTACTATGGCAAGCTAAAATTCTATCTGAATAGTTGTATATTTGGGAACACCAAAAAGAGATCTTATGAACTTTGATTCTACTACCGCTAGGAAGCCCTGCTTACAATAAGGGAAATCCTAGTGCAACCTGCCCCACTCCAATTTTTTGTTCTTTATTAGAACCCGTCTTTCATAAAAAAAGAGCAAACTGCTATGTTGTTCTTGTTACTATGTCCTATCAGAGTTCTTGCTTGTATTTTTTTTCCAGTGACTGCCTTGAAACAGAAATTCCTTGGAAATATTATCTCAGTTGAACCAAACCTCTTTGCCGGCAGGAAAGGAATAATTATTGCTTTAAAGTGAGATGCTGGGAGATCGGGGTGAAGCAAGAGGAAACTCATTGAGGAAACAGTGGGGAAATTCAGCTGTTGGCTGCTACCAATGTCATCAGATCCCTGAGACCTGGAGCTGATTTCAAATTATTATAGAATCCTTGTCTGGCAATATCCTTACTGTCTGTATCTTTTGCCTCTTCATATTTCTGAATCACCAGCAGGGCTACATGGTTTATGTTCAATTCCTCAGTCTCTGAATTAACTCAGGGCATGATGAGTTAAGGTATTCCTGCTGCACATCTTTACCACCCATGTACATTAACTCTCTCAAAGAACTCTAAAAGATTGTGAGTCACAACTGACTTTTGCAAAATCCTTGTTGATCTTTCGCTTCATACCTTATTCTGGTATACAAATCACTTCTGTGTGGTTTTTTTCTATCACACATACATACCTTCAAGTTCATTGTACAGGACATCTACTCAAAACTAAATCCCACTGATGCTTTATAGATGCACTGTACACAACAACATGACAGCCTGGCAACCAGGATACATGTTTATGAGATTATAATTGTACTGTCTCTGTGGTGTGGATGGCTGAATTCACAATGGTTTTTTCCTCATGGCAATTTAATTGTTTATTTGTATATTTGTTAGCTTTGTACCCCACATTTTGTTCAGGACGTCAGGGTGAGTTTTCATAATGTCCTTGAATGAAAGGTGGAATATACAAACAAACACATTGCCAATGCAGAGAAAATCGTTTCCTAACTTACTCCACTATAACACCTTATAGGCTAAAAACAGGGCCCCAGAGCCACCCCTTAAGCTTCTGCAGTTGAGGGTGATCTTGAACCTGAATCTGCCTGGTGCTACTCCAGTACCTAAACCATGGTACCACACTGGCTCTCAGTAAAAACTTATACTGCCATCGTTCAAAGTTACTTTTCCCTTGCCAGCCTTCTCTTCAGCCAGTCTCTTCACTATTGCTTTTTCCTGCTCCATTGATGATGCTCTTCCCTTCTTCAGACTTCTTCAGATACGAAAGGACATTCCTGGACCAAAACAAAAAACAAAGAACAACCCTTTTCTTCTTGGGAATAAGGCACTGTCCAGACTGCCTCTGTAGTCGACCAGTTTCTCACAGCATAATATGAAAATACTGTTCTGATTCATAGCATCTTCTGATACCACTGACCCAGGAGGCAAGGATGAATCTGTTTTTCCTTCTAAACAGCAGAATTTAGAAAGTGGAGTATTACGACCAGTTGGAGAAAATGAAAGGCTGTAATTTAAAAGAAAAATCTATCCACTGAATAAAGTCTCAAGTCCAATCTCTCTATCACCCGTTAAAAAATTTAGGTGCAGCGCTACAAAAAGCTCTTGCTGAAGCCTTTTAAAGCCACTGCCACTTCAAGGAGATGGGGTGTTTTACAGCAGCATTTCTCATATTTGGTCCCATTTCTTTATTTTTGCAGATTTGTCAGTGACAATTTGAAAAGACCAATTAAACAGATGCTTGTTTTTGAACCAAATGAATTAATCACTCAATTTTTCCAATTTTTTTCAACCAAGTCTCTGAGAGATTTAAGAGTGAATTCAATGAGCTTCTGCACTTAGAACACAGACACACACACACAGAGACACACCCCCTCACTGACAGGTTCAGAAGCATCTTGATTGCATTTGGAAGCTGTAGTTCCAAGCTCTGACACTTAGGTCTCATGTCACTCCCTTCCTTTCTACTAAATATTTGCAAATTATGTAAATAGTCAAGTGCACCCCTGAAATGTGAAACAAAGAAGACAAACAATATTGCTCATTATCATATTCATGTCGCTGGCTCTGTGCTTTCAAGCTCGAGGAGTTATTGCAATCTTCAGTCAGCAGAGCTAAGCAGGCCTACATATCAACCTTTCAGCCGGCTCTGCTGCGCAGCACATTTGCTTATTTCACTTATAAAAATGATGGTTCTTGAGCAGATCGCTTTGATCAGCAGATGACTAGAAATCATATATGTGTGTGTGTGTGTGTGTGTACATATATGAAAGTAAACTCATCCTCTGACAAAAATGTTCAAAGGCTTTGCCGTGCTGTTGATTTGCATAGTATTTTCAGATTCATTTATGAAAATGACAAATCACTCTTGAAAGCATGCTCAGTCAAAATATCAAGAAACATGTGCCAGGCTCATAGCTCAAAACTTAATATGACATAATTTGAAAAATCCCAATCATCCTATTAATAATGAAAAGATGCAAAGTTGGAATCATATAAGATTAATCTGAAAATAAAATACTGCTATTGCCCCAGCTGACAGTATAATTTTTGAGTCTTTACAACAAGACAGGCAGGGAAGAATAATATTAAAATAAATGTTAACGTTCTTTTTTATTCAGGAAAATTTCCCCTTCTCTTAGTGCTTATAAATCCATTAAACATTCAATAAATCAGTTTTTTCCCCAGGGATGGTGATTCTGTCAATTTAGATTTTGAAAAAAAAATATATAAATTTTACCAAGTTCTGTTTGGATCTGAACTCTCATGAATATTCATACACAGCTTGGGGTGCACTTTTAATGTATACATTTTTGTATGTAATTGTCGTACAATGTCCATGCATGTTTCTCTCTCTCTCTCTCTCTCTCTCTCTCTCTCTCTCTCTCTCTCTCTCTCTCTCTCACACACACACACACACACACACACACACTTTGTTGCATATCTTTTAGTTGAAAGCTATATCATAACATTCTAAAATTGGGGAAATTAAACATCTCTATTCCATATTTTCTTATACATTCTGATATTGATATAAGTTCCTGATGGAGGAAATCTTTGGAGTGCTGTTTTTTCCCCAGTGAGCTTAATTTAAAGGCAAAAAGAGAAAGAGGTTTTCTCTGTTTATTGATAACATAGTAGAGGAAATTCAGAAATAGTTGATTTGCATTGTTTAAAGCAAAAGTCCCACCACATTTCTCACCCTTGGACAATTAAAGGCCCATCTTCCTCTGAACCTGATTACTTTAGGGTAAGCACAAGTTCCTGGTAGCCTGGTTTCCATATATCCTACATATTAATAGCCAGGTAGGCAAAGTGAAACATCTACCTCAGACCACATACAGTGAAAAACTGTTTCCTTGCCAGTGTTAGAAGAAGATACAGTAACCAGTCTGGCCAGGTTTGGGACATTAAATTGTAAATGCCATCTTGTCCTATTCTGGCAGCAAAATATTTTGAACTGATTTTGCAATCGTTAATTAGTTCTTTTAAACCAAACTTGAAAGGGATAAATTTAAAATCAGACGTGAGCAACTTGGATGGCACAAAGTATGTTATTGGAGTCAGAAGAATGACAGAACAGAGAATGCTGGAAAAAGGAGCAGAGTGTCCATAGGCGTTGTAATTGGCCCATCCAAACTTGCATGAGCAACAGCCATTTTGTTGTAGTGGTTAAAGGCTAGAAACCAAGAGACCATGAATTCCAGTCTTACTGGAGGCCCAAAGCCAGCTAGATCTACTCAGCCATCTTGGTATGGCATCTTTTGCAGTGCCTGCCCTCCAGATGGACCCCACTCTGCTGGTATTCTGGAGTGCCATAAAAACCTGGCTGTTCTCCCAGGCCTTGGCTTAGGGTGGCTGAAGCCCTCTTTGCTGGATGTTAGATGTTGGTCAGTAGTTTGGGGTTGTCTGTTGTGTTTGCTATCTTGTTCCTTTTCTAGCATGTTTTTTGTTGCATGTTGGTTAAATATTCCAATAAATACATATTTTTCTCTATCTTCTTCAACTATTTCTTTCCTGTTGCTACTTGCTAAGGATAATGAGGGTAATGGATATTGGGTTAAGATTCCTGAGTCAACATAAGTATCCATTTCTAACAGTGATGCCAAAATGAAGTGTTGAGCTACATATGAGATAGAATTTGCCCTTAAACTTCATAGTGTATGTATTGTTACTTCTCAGCACCCACCCCATGGACACCTGTGTGTGTGTGTGTGTGTGTGTTTTTAGTCTGAGCTGAAGGTTTAGCCAATCAAACCTTGAAAAAGGAATCAACACTCTCCTGGATGAAAAAGCACATACCGAGGCCTTGGTTCATACTGAGTGCAACACAGCTGATAGCAGAATGATAACATGACCCTTCCTGTTTTAATCCTGTTTTCTATTTTGCATAAATCATGTATGTGGCTGAATACATTGTGACACTATTATGCTATTTAATATTAGGCATCTTATCCTAAATATTAGCCTTCAAGGGCAAGTTTTCAACCTTTTTCATACAGTTGCTAAAATACATCCCCCTGCTTCCTGAACATGTGGCAGCTTCAGCTTTAAGAAACTGCACTAATTGGAGTGCAAAAACACCAGATCGAGAAGCGTGAGATTTGTTAAAGATACAACATAAATCCCAGTTTTATTGCTTCTTCTGATAGCAAATCTAAACAGAAGTCCTGGAGAAAATCTTCAAGCACCTAAATTTTATGTGTGCTCCAATAGCTTTTTCTCTTCCCCCGGGGAAAGAATGATACCTCTGTATGAGCATCATGGAGATCTAGAAACTCATTGCTCCCACAGCTATAAATCTCTTGGTTTATTTATTTATTTGACAGGTTGGAAATCATATCAGAGTCATTTTTTATATAAAGCGGCAAACAATGACTGTTTCATAAACTTGCTGCCTTTGTGCATAGTTTGTCTCGCGCATGCACCCACAGAAATGAATGGGAACAAGAGTCTTCCAGTTCCATTGCCATTCATTTCAGAGGTAGGAAGCACTGAAGAATATTCAATGGATTTTTGAATGGGAAATGTAGAAATATTTTGTAGATTGCTCAAAATGGGCTATAGTCATAACAAATTTGAAGTGATCAGAAACCATTCTGTATCTTATGCAGAGCTAAGGAGTGCCAGTGGTAATCTTAGTGCCTTCATGAGTAATATTTCTATATTATACATATTGGCCAATGCATTTTATTAAAAGGCAGACATTTCAAAATTATAGACATGTAAAATAGTTTCTACTAAAAGAAAACATGCACGTTCCTGATATCAAAGAATAAGCTGCATTTATTAAATTGTCACTGCATATCAGGATGTTTAAGCCTTGTTCAGACATTCAGTTGAACTGAAACAGAGTAGGAAATGGGGCCATGCATGAAGGTGTTCAGCTTGTACTGTGCATGGTCAGATGGAAGTTTGAAGGGAGCTGTACTCATGCTCGCTTGAACAGAGTGCAGCAATTTTCATGATCTTGGATTCCATTTTTATTAGGGACCTGGAATTTGCAGAGAAATATTCTTGTTTTGGAGTCAATCCAGTATGGCTCCCATTCAGAGTTCCAGTTGAACACATGTAGATTGACGCATTTATGGAGCAGAATTGCAGAGATGATCCTAAATTACAACCAGCTTGAAACCTTCCATATGGTCAATGGAATGCCTGAAGGGGGCTCTAGACATAGGGCATGTGACATATGGCCATATGCTCTCTCTTTTATTATTCCTTATCCAGAGTAAATGAAGGGGACCAAGTCTGGATCAGGGCATCAGTCTGAAGGCAAGGGAGTAGTAGTCCTTTGTTTTCTGAGTCATTGTGTGTTTTCTCTCTTTGAAAAAAAATACCACTTTGGTCACCACATGGGGAGCATGAGAGTGCTGAGTGAAGGAGATGAGAGGAGTTGAGTAGATTTACAAGTCCAGCCTCTATTCTCAGGAAACATTTTAACATGTTTTATCTAATCGTAATGTTTTGGATTGGTATGCGAATCCTATATAATGATTTATTTGGTGCTGTTTAATTTGGAGCCTGTTTGGTGCTGTTTAATTCAGTTTCATCTAAGCAAGATGGTGGAGTTAGCGAGAGAGGAATTGTTTATGGCTTGTGTGATTTTTTATTTTGTTATCCATCCAACCAATCCTTGTTCTAATTTTATTTGCTGCTCCTGTTTATTAGCTTATATTTTGTCTTGCTAGCTACAGTATATAGGCAGCGTCCTCTACTTTTCATCTCTCTGCCTCCTCATTTTGCCTCTGTTAGGCTTAAACTTGAATCCAGTTCAATAGTCATCCTTTAGTTTTTTTCCTAAGTGTGTGTGTGCTAATAATATACTATTATAATTACATGATACTATCATTTCAAGGAGTGGCTTCTTGGTCTATATTGTGAATTTATTGCAAACACACAAAACCAAGGCAAATGACTATGATGCATAAACGCTGTTGTTGTAAACGTACAGGACATAAATTGCTATTTATGGTTTGAATGCAGTGTTTGTGTAAGGCAAACTCCTTGCAAGAGGCTAGAAAAGATCAAGGCAGGGTTGTTACTAGTTCAACCCATGTTTAGCTAAGCCCCCATCTCATATCTAATATCTAATATTTGCTAGGTGGTGCAATTTGGAGCAGACACAGAGTCCCCTCCTCTGTTAGGGGGAGCCAACCTATTCCTACTGTAAAGAAAACCCTAGTTTGCAGAGAAACCAGCACTAGAGTAGACACCCTGGTTTTGGAAACACCAATCTTAGATGAGGAATCTTGGTCCTCTTAGTTCTAAGGTGAAATAATAAGCCTGGAGCAAAAGCACATTCTGGGGCTGCCAAGCCATGGTTCTAAGGCAAACTTGAGCCTGGTACACATTAATTCTCTGTGTTCTACCACAGCTTCCACCTTCCTTCTCTGCTTCTGTTCTGGTACAGTAACAAACATGTAACATATCTTTTACTGCTTTAGGACATCCATACCTACAGGGAAACTATGTATTTTTTATTTGCCTGCCCGGTAGCATGATAAAGGAACGATCCTCGCTGACTTCTCCCTCTGTCTTCTGCCATAGCTGTTGCTTTTTCAAGCTTCCTAATATCCTTATGCAACGGTTTCTTTCTTTTTGTTTTCAGCATTTGGATAAGCATATCAAAAAAAGGCAAGGAATTGCCTTGCAAAAATTTGGCACCATTGCTTTGCTTGCAAAGGGATTAGATTCAGTAACCAGGGTGTCATATATTCCAGGCATTGTATTTCAGTTCACTTTGCCACCTCCCAACAATTAGATGGACAAGATCAGAGCAGTACTATCTTTCTTAGAATAGGTCTTTATCCTAAAGCAATGTCTAACAAATGCATGCATAGAGGGAAGGAAAACACATGTACCTCCCCACCCCAAGAATGCATTTCAGCATATCACCTTAGTCAATGTCTTTTTCCCAGCAAAAATTACCTGCTTGTTGCATGATATTTTCCTAACAATTGCCTTGCCAAAAAGAAAACCTCCTGACCCTATAAAGAAAACCTCATCCTCTGTTGGAAATCTCCAAATTGGGACAGTATTCCTGTGAGAATATACTTCTGGTCTATTCATATGAAAATTGGTAAGTTGTTAAACAAGATGATCAACTTTGCCTGCAGTTTTATCCAGTTCTGCCAAGAAAGGAAAGCTACGATATTTTTTTAAAAAAAACTCCAGAGTTAAAGACACAAAGATCATTCCTCTATCCGATATTTAGGGCTTCCCTGAATGCTATGACTTATCCCATTGCATTGCATTGTCCTATCTATGACAATTTCATCCAGGCCTGCTAATTTTTTTTTAAGTCATTTGTCTGGTCCCAATGATAGTTATAGGAAGATAGGCAAATTTAGATTTCTGAACTAAGAATCAGTTCTGATCCTCAATCAGATTAGGCGGCCTCTGATTCTAAACAGGCTGTCTTCCAGATCTGTATTTGCATTCAAACACCAACTTGGTCTGTATGTACTCTATTGATGGGAAACCAAAACAGCAGAGCTAAAGAAGAAACATAAGCTAGCCTCAAAGCAAGAATAATCTGTACAACGATCTCTGTGAATTCACCTCTGTTATTATCCCTTTACCTTTACTTCTGGAATGCCCCTACCTTTACTGCTTCCCTTTTATAATTGGTTTTGTTTTTGTGAGGTGGTGAGTTTCTAAATGAGCTGTTGTCCCTTCAGTTGCCCAGGTGCTTCCTGATACAACTCAGCTCCCTCGATGTATTTCTTTGGGGGAAATTATTTTTGCTCCTGGTGGTTAGAAAACTGAACTTCCGGATGACCTCCAGCCAGGCAGAAGCCGAGGAGCTTAAGTGTGAATACATTCTCCCAGGCTGCCAGTGACCTCAGCTCTGACCCAGATGGACCACACTCTGCAGAGCAAAGATATAATTATACTTCTGTGCTGTTTCAGTCATGAACTTATCCTGAGGCTGTCAACTGTGCGCATTGGTGTTTATTTCAACATGATAGTTCAGTGTTCGTGCTTGCCGGGTAATTGGAAAAGATACTTTTGTGCTCTTGCCTGGTGGGTAATTGGAAAGATAAAATAAAATAATAATAATAAAAAATAGACACCTTTCCTCAAATTCACACAGGTGAAATGGAAAGGCAGCAGTGGGACTAGTATTTTCCCTTTCTTTTAAGAAGCTCACATTGGTTCTAAGGAATGTGTTTCAACTCTCTTTTAGCCAGGTATAAGTGGTTGGACAGACTGGCACCAAAATTGGAGTCAAAAGTAGAACTGGATTTACACATTGGCATATGTGTGTCAGAGATGGGAAGGTATAGTATTTCCATTCTCTTACCTATATACATATATGCATACATGTATGTGTGTATTTGCTTTTAAATTGTGTAAACTTTCACATTGCTATAACAAGCTGCATTTTTTTGAAGCATCATGGATTCTCATGGATTAAATACAGCTGCAGGGCCCAAGCATGGGGATGAAAAATGCATATTTTCCTGGGTCTGGAGTGCCATAGAGAGCAAGGTAGGCAGCAACTCTATTTTCTAGAGAGTAAAAGAAGTAATAGCACACTATATGCTGTGCTTGAAGATATATATGGAAAATGAGTCCTACCTGCAAGGGTCTCCATTGTGAGATTTGTTGGAACCAAACAGAAGCAACGGTAGGAATCTTGAGTTGCTGGAGACCTATTTAGATGGCTAATTCCAGGACTAGTAGGTTGAGATGGAGAGATTCATGCTTCCCTATGTTATATATTCTCTCAAGAAGTAAAAGTTTCAGAATACACAGCATTGTATTAGAAGAGATTGCTCTAAGAGGCAGTGGAAGCAAGCATACATAACTTCTCTTTCATTAACAATGTCTAAATTCAGCTTCAAATACTAAATACAAATCAGGCATCCAGAAACATAAGGAGACAAAACAAAAGGTACTCAAGGAAGCTGAAAGAGAACAAGCAATCAGAGTGCCAACATTTCAAATCATAGAAAGGATTTTCTGAAGTCCAGCTTTGACGCTAAGGAAGTAATAGAGGAACAAAAGCAAGATGGAAATAATTTTATTTTTATTATCAGAGTTTTTCAAACTTGGCAACTTTAAGATGCATGGACTTCAACTCCCAGAATTCCCCTAGCCTAGACAACAGATTGGAGGTTTTTTGGGATTTCACTCATGGGTCCCAGTCAGGCTGTTTTATAGATAAATTGTAATTTTGTCTTAAATAATATTTACTGGTTTCTTAAGCTAGACTGTTTTATAGGTGTTTACAGATCACTTGTAGACATATTTCTTGTCCTGCTCTGAGATCACAATAAAATGACTGACTGACTAACATGATGGGGATCATGGACCTGATGACTAGTAGAACCTCAGTAGTATCCTTGGCAGTGTCATAGCATAGTTATGCTGACTGCTGGGGTGGAGGAGGTAAACAGTACAGTTTGTGCCAGGGTGAAAGATGTGATACTTGGGCCCTGTGCCAGGGCCCAAGAACAAATAACTCTTGATACAGCGACAACACTTACAAGGCAGCAAAGTGATGAACTAGTGTTATGTATGTATGCATCTATTTCAGGAAAATAGCTTTTAAGCTTAATTTCATGTCAGAACAATCAATGGCTCCTAATCAAGTCATCAGCAATTTGATCAGCCTAAATGCTTCAAGGGACTTTCACATGGGTCATTTGAAATAAGGAGGAATTTCCTGACTGTGACTGCTGTTGAACAATGGAACTGCCTGTCTCCTGAAATGGTGGGTGCTCCATCACTGGAGGTTTTCAAGAAAAGATTGAACAGCCATTTGTCAGAGGCAGTAGAAGGATTCCTGCACTGGACAGAGGGTTGGATTAGAAGATCTCCAAGGTCCCTTCCAACCTTATAGTTCTATGAGCTATGCTTTCCTCTTAGCCAAACATTACTTGGTGATGAACATGGCAGTACTGGCCAAGATATCTAGTTTGAAGTTTCAGTGCTTCTGGAATGCAAGAAACTTAGGAGATACAGTACAATTTTCCATGATGCCTTAACAGTTAGTGTAGGAAAGATCTAGGAATTACATTTTTTAAGACTGCTTGTCACTAGATACTGCTGGGACCTGAGACAAGTTCAGAAACATCCTAGCCAAAAGTACTCTGGGAAATACGAAGACAATCTGAGAATATTACATGTTTTAAGGTTGTTCCCAATCTTGAGTTCACCTTTCGAGCCAAAGATGAATTTATTAGGAATCTTGCATTTTGTAATATATTGGGTTGATACAACCTAACACATGAAAAAAATGTATTTAGTAACCCAATGATTTGGAAGTGGTGTATTCACTAGCTGCAACTCAAGATGTCAGTCATTTCATTTTGAAACATGTGAATCAACAAACTTGAATGTGCCACAAAACAATGAAAGAAGCATTGGTACCCACTGTAGACCCGATACCTGTGTGTGTATATGTAATCTTTGAATACCTGAGCACTGTCTTGGTCCAATATCAGTAGTCCAGCCATGGATATAATGTAAAAACTAGAAAAGAATAGCTTTCCTAACAAGAAGGCAAAGGCTAAACATCAGGACAATTTTTTTTTAATCTGAAGTATGCCATTGAGGTTGCCAAAGTATCTAGTAATAGAACAGACTGTCATATCTTGTAAATATTCTGCCTATGTTGCACGTAACTCAGTGATGAAATCCATTTTAGTGCTTTCCATTTACTAAATCTACTTCCTCAAAGGATTGCAATTTGACTGCCATAGTATATTGTCCATTTACCTCAGTGCCTTCACACTTTGCTCTGCAGCTGACAAAAGTAACTACTGTTTTTAGCTTAATGTATATGATAACACTCCAGTTGTTCTAACAAGCAAAATGATTAGTTTACCAGGCTACCTCAGAAAGCAGGAATTATAATGACATGTATTTTTAACTTGTAACTTTATGCTGTGATTTCAAAATCATTGCTTTGCCTGCAATTCTTTTGTAGCTCTAGCTTGTATTTGTCCTATTATTTGGAGAAAGACTGACAACTTTTCACTGAAAATAATTATTAGTTAATGTTCATGCACTATATTAAGTACAAACAGTTGAATCTTACAGCATCATGTACAGCTCATGGAAGTGTTTTCAATAGCAGAATCTCTTGTGTTTCAACATCTGATCTCTACTCATCAACCATTTCCAGGCTTCTTTGTTGCAAAGTAAAAAGCACTGTATTTTCTGTTTTGAAAACAACAGAACTATTTCCTACAATCCTATGTCCTTTTAAGAGCCTTCTAGACAGTGTGATGTCAGCAGATATGCTAGCTAAACATCTGCTGGGCATATTCAGAGTGACACTGTCTCAGCAAACAAATTCTTTGAGAACAAAAATTGCTATCACTCAATAACTACGTTCACATGATACAGCTAAGGATGTGATGCTGCCCATGAGTTAAGGATTGACCCCTGTGAGATGGCAGCAAAGAACTAGGGATGCTCCAGTCAATGAAGGAGTCAGCATTTTTATAGGAAGTATGGATATCATTAACGTGTCAAGGAAGCTATTACTTCCTGATTATTTTAAATTTAACCCCCCCCCATATACACACATACACAAACTGCAGTAGCACAATTAGGGGTGGGGTCTTCATGGACAGAGTTAAGGGAAATTTATCTATCCCACTCTTTCTGCCTATGTGACTGAGGAGGGGAGATGACAAGTGAAATCATCAGAGAGAGGGAAAGCTAGAGAAGCATCACTTTGGGGGGCTGCTCTAGGTACTTGTCTCTGTGCCAGTAGCCATGAGAGAGGATTAATGGAGAATTCACACAACATGGCTGACTGACAAAAAGTTTACTTAGATTAAAACTAATCTTACCTATTGCACAATATGACATTATATTAGATGCTTATGCTTCTCTTTGCTGACGACATCATTGGTATCATCTGATCACCCAGAACTCATATAACCACATCTCACCCTTCACACTCTGGAAGGTTTTGGTTGTTGAATGACAAAACCATAATATGCTAATTTGATACATGGACTGTATTCACATGACACTAATCCAATCCATTATCCAATTAAAAACTTGTATAAAAACTCCAAATCTTCCAGAAATTTCAGAGTACAATTAGGGAAAAGTCCCGATTAGATGAGAGTGGTGATGCCACTAAAAAGCAGAATTGTCCAGTTCATTTATATACATTATTTACCTATATGTATAGCAGAACAGAAATCTGTGAAATTCCTGATGCAATTCAGCTACAGTTTTCAGCAGCCTAAGCCAGAAAAGCTTTACTGTTAAAATAAATTTAGCTTTGTTTTATTAGCTCTTTGCTGCTATACTTTATTTCAAATTGTTCACCATCTTTACTGACCAATATTTAGGAAAATGGAGTCAAAACTGAAACAATGTTTTGTGTGTATACAGAATATATACATATACATACAAAATATATACACAAGCATTCACATACGCACACACACATAATACACTGTATATAATTGGAGTTGTCATTCAAGGTCATCTGGAAGATGTTGGATTCCCCACTTTTGTCATTTTGGCTGCCGTGAGCTTTCTATTTTAAAAAAGTAAAATCTACACATCCAACATTTTGTTAGCTAGTAACTGAACAACCACCAGGAAGGAAACCACAGCAGTAGCTACAGTACTCACCGAGCTATTGTGAAAGTTCACACTCAGGATGGGAAGCCTAGAATGGTGTTTGTTCCCAACAGAAAAAGATAAATGGAAAAAGCAGCTGATAGAAGCAGCCACTATCATGGCTTCAGCATATTACAGGCAATTGCACATCAAATCTATCCTGTAATCTACATCAGTCGTACTGGAAGAGGAATAATGAGCATGTCATGGCATAGGGCCGGGGTATTTGAAGGACCGCCTGTCCCCAGTCACATCTACCCCTCCCATCAGGTCCAGCATAAAGGGTATGTTGCGGTCCCATCCATGAAGGAATGTCATCTGATGGGACCCTGAGCAGAATCTTTCTGCCCCAGCACCTGCCCTTTGGGACATCATCCATCTGGAGGTCAGACTGGCCCTGGCCTTGCTAGCCTTCTGGAAGAGCCTGAAGGTGGCTTTGCAATCTGGCCTGGGGATCCAGTGATGCTGGTGCAGAGGCTGCAAAGTGGTTGTACTGTTAGGAAAATGAATAATCCTCTTCCACAGAGGAGGTGCGGAGGGTGTGGGGTGGAGCCAACCCAGCAATCAAGTAACACATGTTCTTTTAAGCTCCAGCCTTTTTAAGAATTTCACTACTTTTAAATACTTTCTTTTAGTTATTTTTGTTTCCTTTTTGATAATTTTAGTTATAATAAGTTTTTAGGATATTGTAGCTCTTAAATTTGATTTTTATATTATGCCTTTTCAACTATATCTATATCTTTCCACTGTGAGACGAGTGTGGAGTAAAAGATATCAGCAAAACTTTCAGAGTGGACCTAACACCTTGGGAAAAAGGAAGAATCGTCATGGAAATAGCCCAAACTCTCCCACAGATTATGTTTTTTAATATTTTTATTGTTTTAATGTGTTAATGACTTTGTTGTTATGTTTTTCAGTTGTGGGGGAGGGTTATTATTATTATTTTTTTTAACATTGTAGCTGCCCAGAGTCACAGAAGTGAGATGGATGGATATATAAATTTAACCAATAAATGAACATAAAAACTAGGACTAATATAGTGCTACTCACCATACTCTTTGTTGTGGCCACTACAAAGCAAAAGACTAAGAGCTATACACGGTATGTATGTGTAGGCATTTCTTAATGAGCATCTGCATTCAAGGACAGTTTGGAGACTAGTTTTCCTAATCAGATGTATGTGCATGAATATTGTTTTTCCTCCATTGTGTCAAAAATATACATATATAGTTAAAGTATAATGTGATGATGTGGTTACAAGCATGACAGCACTTATGGGCATCTACCTTGCTTATGGCATTTACTTCCCCTTACTCTCCTGGAAGCTGTGTCAGCTATTGAGAGGCTCGCAGAATGGTATACATTCATACATTCATGGAATTCTCTACTAGGGGTTTGTAGATAATGAATCAAAGCAAGTCTGACCTGCCTTGATCTCCTACTCTTCTTCTCTAACAGCAGTTCTGAACATGCTTAGAAACCACTGTTATGAAGAGAAGAATCATGGCTGCTCCTCCCCCGTCAAGAGAAGAGGCTGACATTTTGTTTTGTAGCTTTACTCTTTCAATCAAAGGCTTGATGAAGCAACATGCCCTTTAAAACAGTGTTTCTCAACCTTGACAGCTTTAAGATATGTGGACTTCAACTCCCACAATTCCCCAGCCAATTCCTAACCATTTAAATGGGGAACCATCAAGGCATTTAGGATGTATGGACTAGCTTTGCTCAATTCTTTAAAGCAGTGTTTCCTCAACCTTGGCAATTTTAAGAAGTGTGGACTTCAATGCTCAGAACTCCCCAGCCAGCATGACACCAGATTCTTACCTCCCTACCAGCTTCTGAGGTGGACCTATTTTTTCCTAACTGCATTTCTCCCCCTTCTGCATCCCATTACCAAAACAAGAATATAATAAACTCTGTTCTTTGATACTTCCATAATAAGATACTAAAATATTCCTCTTTGTGTTATTTCACTGGCATCTGTTATTTCAGTTTTACACTAATCAGTAATACGTTTAGAATTTAGACCTTTGTTTACTCAGTTAAAGTATTAATTTCAAACTCCACTTTCTTGACTTTTCTGAACCTTGTTTTCAGGCAGTTAGGGATAGAATTTTGAAAATTGGTTTAGGACTGCCTGAAAATGTCTATCTTTGGCCATTAAGAATGGTACACCTGAAATATTGCTACCTGTGCCTTGCCTTGACTTTGGTGAGCAGAAACAGCTGACTCACGGGAGAGCAAATAGATCAAACACCTTGTACTATGACAAATGAAGATAAAAAACAAAAGAAGGACCAACCAACTCAAAAAGTGATGCAAACAGGGACTTCCGGTGGGAACATGATGGACTGAACAGCTGTGCCTGCGGGCTCAGCAGGCAGAACTGACAACATGGCAGTTTTTTCAGGCTCAGGCAGGTTTTTTCTGAAGTGCAGGAGTGTATTTCTGGAAAAAGGAAAACACCTGGAATCACCCCATCTGTTCTCTGGATGGCTGCTTGCAACCACAAGATCACAAACAGCATTCACACTCGACTGTTAAGAGCTGCTGGGAGGCTGGGACGTCACCATTTCCAAGCCGCGCTGTAGCCTAAAAAGGACACTAAGATCAGCCACCCCATTTCTAAATCACCCAATTTATATTTCTTTTAAGTACGCGTACCCTAAGAGAGGCTGTCTACAGTAAGGAGAATAGGGTTCTCTTGGTGCGTATTGTTATTTTTGGGATTATTTTTTAAAAAACATTCTTTTTAAGTTTTGGATTTTTTTTCCATCCAAATATTAAGGAGGATAGAGAGTAAATAATTTTCTCCCTGTTATTATTTTTGTACTAAATTTGAAGATATTGGCATTTTTATACATATTAAATCAGCTGCTTTTAACTTTCAGTTTTCTGTTTCTACTTTCCCTGGGGAATTGTCTGCATATCTCACTTTTGCCTGTGAAAACACATTCCAGAATTCCTTCATATCTTCGACTTTTGCTGGTTAAGCTCCTAGCGGGTGCCACAATCTACTGCTTGAGACATGGAGGATTTTAAACAGACTTTCTCTGACTTCCAACAAGATTTTAAACAGATTCTTTCTGATTCCTACCAAGTTTTTACACAAGGCAT